>NW_015542451.1:221160-221490 GCF_001515605.1 Sinocyclocheilus anshuiensis
CGATTGTTCGCCTTCTGCTAATTCACGCCTGCACACTAGATGGCGCCGACCAGCAATGCATTTTTCCTCAGATATGAATCTCTTATATAGATTTAACATCGTCCACTGCTCAATATACAGCATTAAATTAATATAGATAGATAAAGTTTGGTTCTACGGCAGAAACACAAACTATCTATAATGCTTACAAGAAAACATCTTAAAATATAAATACAATTAGCATCAAGCCATATTTGAAAATGTATGTGATTATCGGTTTTGCTTAAAACCCACTATAAACCATCATCGAGTGCTTGTAATAACTTCCGATTGTGATCTATAGTTGATTTT
>NW_015542451.1:221923-232853 GCF_001515605.1 Sinocyclocheilus anshuiensis
CTGCATACAAAACACATACAGAAAATATATCGTCATAATCATGTCTATTTGCTTTCATATTTCATGTGTAGAAAAATGTTTACATTTGTTTTTTTAAACACGGAAGACCTAGAGAGTTAACGTGACTCATAACTCTCGCGCACATGGAAGAAAACGGACACTCCAGATCACATAATTCAATGGAGAATTTAGAAATTATATTAAGAACATGTGAGAATAAATCTGTTCTCAGATACCAAAGATAACAGGAACTCAGCATCCACTCTCTATTCTCTACCATAGACTGTATAAAAACATGGACGTAGTGTCCGTGACGTCACCCGTAGATTTCCGAAGAGCGTTTTTGAAGCTCAAAAGTCGCCATCTTGGCAGCGCGTCACCGCGCGTCACTCCCGGAAAATCGAAGATGGGCAAAGAGGCGGGAGCTGGTTGCTGAAGCCACGCCCACATAGCTCGACGGTGGTGACAGCAGCGGCAATCCACCTGTCACTCAAGTGGCCACGCCCTTAATCATGCAGAACTTTAAGGCTTAATATAATTTAAACGGATGAGTTATAAAAAAAAATTCACCCCCCTCACAGTTGTCATCAAGGGCAAAATTAGCTATATAGACCAAAATAATTTTTTGAACCAGGCTGTAAACATGGTTTTTTCTGCTGTAAAGTTGGGCATTTTAACATGGGGAGTCTATGGGATTGACTCCCTTTTGCAGCCAGCCTCTAGCGGCCAGTTGATGAATTACAGTTTAAGTCACTTCCTTGTTGGCTTCACGAGAGAGAGCGGGAGGTTACCGCTTGCTCTCTACCGGGATATTCTTCTTCGGTGTTTGTTTACACTGGTTTTCGAAACAGCGCCACCGCTCTCACCCTTTTGTGCAACAACATCTGCTCTGGGCACGTGTTCTAAGCTCAAATCTGATTGGACAGCCTGTTTCATCGTGGAGCGACGGGGAAAAAACGACACACAGGACGAAAAAAAAAATTCTCGCTTTTTCGCACCGCGAATGATCGCGCCTGGTGTGAATAGCCCCATAGGGATCTATTGTTTCGATTCAAAAGCGGCATCGCGCCGAACATTCACGCCGAATTATCGCTTTCAGTGTGAAAAGCCCTTAAGGCTGTCAAATCTATTAATCGTGTTTACATAATATATGTGTACATATTCACAGTACATACACATATATTATTATGTAAACAAACTTTTATTTTGGGTGCGATTAATCACGATTAATAGATTTGACACTCCTACTTTACTGTCACTTTTGATCAATTTAATGCATCCTTCCTGAATAAAAGTAATATTACTGTCTCCAGACTTTTGTATGGTAGTATATATATATATATATATTTTTTTTTTTTCCTAATTTTAAAGCTCAGGTTACAGTGTTTACAAGTTTTACAATTCTAATCACCTGAAGACAACACTACGACCATGAAACCAGTTTAACATCTCCAAACAAACAACAGAAAGCTCTTCAAAGCAGCAAACAATATCAGGTGTTCAATTGCAGCTGTGCTGAATGCAACTCTAGGAAGTATGGAAGTACAGAACAAACTGAAGCCATAGAGAATGAACAATACGCATTTCTCTGACAGAACACCAGACAGAAAACTGCACTGTGTTGACAAGAGAAATGCTCGATCCACTCTTGTTTACTACATTCTCTCGACTCGTCTCAGAGGTAACAGACACATGATGAACAAGCAGTACATGATTGCAATACAGAGTAAAATCATGCACGACATCAGAAAACTTACAAAGACAGACCGACAGAAATGCAGGAAAAACAGAGGCTTAACATGAAGGGGATCAATAACTAGAATAACTAGGCTAACATCCACACACACATGTGCTGTGGCTGCGTACCTGCTGATGCGGGGCAGGTAGTGTGTGATGGCGGGCAGGCCGTTAGAGACGGAATGATGCACCAGCAGCAGAACGGAGAGAGAGACCAGCACGGCAGAGTTGATGACCACCGCTCCCCCCACGAAGCCAAAGACAAACAGCAGCATGCATCCCGGACTCATGGCTGCTGCCGCCCCCCGATACACGAAAACAACCCCATCAACACCGGCACAGCAGCGCGAGGATCTGTGTGTGTGTGTGTGTTTGAGCAGCCTCTAACTGCTGTGACATCATCCACTCCGGCGAGCAGCGAACACACACACACACACACACATACGCATGAGCGGGTTTACAGCAGCTGTCTGTCCTTGTGTGTTGCTCACGCACTCCTCTGATGCTTCATGAACAGCTCTTATGCACTAATTCTGTATGCATTTGCTGTTTTCCATTCCACAGCTGATTGGATGTGGGAACAGATGAGTTTATGCAGATTAGATAGAACAACAAACACACTCCAGCTCGTCTCCAGGGTCGACCGAAATGTGTTTTTCAGGGCCGATGCCGATACCGATTATTACAGATCAAGTAGACCGATAACCGATATTTTGAACCGATATATGTCTGGTGTAAAAATTAAAATTAATGTCAAAGTTAAGAATAACAAAGGCTCTGACAAAAACTTTCTTTAAATGCTTTTAAATTATTTTAGCGGCAAATCGGTTTAGAACATGACCGATAACCATAAAAAAAGCTTAATATCGGTGCCGATAATCGGTCAACCCCTACTCCAGAGAAAACAAAAGCACAATCCACCTGCTAACAGGTGTCAGGGGAATGAATCCCGGACTTTGAAGTGCATGCATTGTATTTACGCAATTTTAAATAAACAAAATGCAGCTTGTTATCTGGCATTATGCATATTAAATACAGCAAGCTTTTTCTGTCTTTAACACTGAGTATAAAACTATGGAAGCCCATTTCCGCCACTGAATAAAATATAAAAAAAGGTAATTGCGACTTTTTATCTCGCAATTGTGATTTTATTTCTCAGAATTGCGACTTTATTTATCAGAACTGTGACTTTATATCACACAATTCTGAGAAAAAAGTCAGAATTTTGAGATATAAACTCGCATTAAATTATATAAAAAGAGATATAAAAAGTTGCAATTCTGAGAAATAAAATCACAATTGTGAGATATAATATAATTACGAGTTTATATCTCGCAGTTCTGACTTGATAACTTGCAGCTGCGACTTTATATCCTGCAATTCTGACTTAATTTCACGCAATTGCGAGTTTATATCAAGCAATTCTGAGAAAAAAGTCAGAATTGTGAGATAAAAACTCACAATTACCTTTTTTTATTTCTTATTCAGTGGCGGAAATGGCTTCCATATAAAACACATTGTTCTTTAAAGTCAATGCTGGAATAAAAATAATTCATTGTACAAAAACAAAAAGGTTTTGGTGTTTGAGCTTGAATGTTGAAGGGAACAACTTTTTATACCACATACTAATGCTGCACGATTATGACAAAATTCATAATTGTCGATTATTCCCTTGAAATTGTAATTGAGATTATTAATGATTACGATTATCACAATTTACATTGAATGATGTTTATACCATTGTTTGAAACAACCGCATGCCATATTTTTAGATGAAAATAAGCTGAAAACACTCTAACTGAAAAACTTGTATTGCTTTTCTATTGTATTAAGCAGCAAATGTCAACTATACATTGGATTGTTTTTTTTCTTTAAGTAAAAGAAGTAAAAACATGCATGGTATTATATAATGTTATACTACAACTAAAATTAAAACCTTAAAGATAACCTGTAGAAAGAGAAATCTTAAGCATCTTAAGCATGCAGAATAACAAAAGTGGACTTTGAACGATTACCTAATTTGATTAAATTGGGCAGCCCAACCACACACTGCTGTTTTTCCGAACACTTTGATTTGACACGATCACATTTTTAAAATAATCCCATAATCCTCTCAGCAGATGGATCCATCTATAAACCAACAGTCGTGTCCTTCACAAGCAACACATGATTCTCACGACACTTGTAACATGGTTCAGTCCTGAACGGGGGTTTTCAAACTGTGGTCCGGTCTGAAAATTTGAGTGTAAAAAAAGCTTATTGAATTTAACATTTATTATTATGGTTTCATTCTGCTTTCTCATGTCTGAAAATCATAAGATTAATTGCGATTACTTCATTCTACGACAGTCACAGTTTAAAATTTTTTTTAAATTAAACCAAATCTTCATAGTCCATAGTTATACAAGATTTTTTTAAGGAACTTAATATTTTAATTTAGCAAAGATGCATTAAATTGATCAAAAGTGTCAGTAAAGATATTTATAATGTTACTTACAAAAGATTTATATTTTAAAAAATGCTGTTCCTTTGAACTTTCTGTGCATCTGTGAATCCTGAAAAATACAACGCATCTCGGTTTCCACAAAAATATTGTGCAGCACAACTGTTTTCAACATTGATAATAATCAGAAATGTTTCTCGAGCATCAAATCAGCATATTAGAATGATTTCTGAAGATCATGTGACACTGAAGACTGGAGTAATGATGCTGAAAATACAGCTGCGCATCACAGAAATAAATTACAGTTTAATAGATATTCACATAGAAAACAGCGGTTTTAAACTGTAATAATATTTCACCATTTTTACTGTATTTTAGATCAAATAAATGCAGCCCTGGTGAGCAGAAGAGACGTATTTCAAAAACATTACGAACACAAATCTTACTGACCACAACCGTTTGAACAGAGGAAGTGTAAATATTTTACAGATATTTCGTATAGTCAAATGAAAATATAAAAGCCAATTAATTTAATTTAGCAAACAACATGTTGTCTTTATAATATCAGATAGGCTAGAGCCAGCCATCACTGAAACCCTTGTAGAAACCATTAATTATAGCTTGCTTTATACACACAGAAACTGTGTAGGTGTAGTGTTTCTGAATGAGAGCGAGATCAGAAACCTCACCTAATTCTGCTCTGACTCGCAGTGTCTGTGGTCTCTCCCGTCATCTGCTGGTATTTGCTACGTTCCAAGTGCTCAATGTAACTGTGGATCATCTGTGAATGCAAACACACACATTATTGGTTGATGACAGCAGCAACCTTTTCGGCCCTAAATGCACTAAAGGAAGACATGACTAAATCTGCATTTGTCCTCTGCTCGAGCTTGTCTCCTAATCTAGCTTTCTAATAAACATGGCACTGCATACTGTGCATATTGTTGGCTTTTTTTTAACAAACTGCTTAGGCGATTCTTGAAATGCATGAGCAAATTCTAAGAAATTCTTACCTTTGTGTGTCTCTGATGGAGAGCATTGTACTCTTTCTTCAGCTCGGCTTCACGCTCCTCTAATCTTCCAACTAAAAACAGAGCATGTTTAATGCTATTTTTATGTGTTTAAATATAAACGTGTACATGCATGTAGGCTTTCCTGTAAGGATCTGAACTATACTGCAGTAACAACACACAGCCAGAAGGGGTCAGTAGAGCAACAGAAATATAGTAACATATGCTAACAATTCATATTTTACATCTCTCATTATAAGGTGTTCCAACTGTAAACGCTTGAAAAACAATATAGAAGGAAAATGTCCAGACAAAATGTTCATAGTAGCATGTTTTTGCTGTCTTGTCATCTCAGTGAAACGGTAAGGAAAAGTCCCATGTGACCCGATGACTGAGAATTAAAGGAAGGAGAGCAGAAGTTCCTGTGGTGTATCTTCATCATCCTCATCCTCAGCCGAAGCCTATCACTCTTTACTTAGGAATACGCCTTCATTATATCATGTCTGCTCTTACCTAGGGCTGGGCGATATGGCCAAAAAAAGATCACGATTAAATTTTCCATATCAGTCGATATCGATAATTATCACGATAAATGTCAAATCTTTATTTCTTTCAAGTTTAAAGCCAGATTTTTGCTCCTAAGTGGAAGTTGTAGAAACCAGACCGTTATTTATGGTTTTAAACTACTCATTATGGTCAGAACATGACAAACACGTTACGCTTTTGAATTCTTTACACTTTTTATTTTTCCTGAACAAAATAAATATCTTCATAGAAAAATTAATTTCTTTGCTTCTGCATGTTCTAATGAGTGATATCGTTTCAAATCATGAAACAGGTTTGTGTTCCTGACTTTGATTGTGTGTACCTTCAGCACAGTTTGCAGTGCAGCCTCCAATATTAATAATAAAAATAATATACATATGTGACCCTGGTGCACAAAACCAGTCATAAGGGTCAATTTCTCGAAATTGACATTTGTGCATCAGCTGAAAGCTGAATAAATAAGCTTTCCATTGATGTATGGTTTGTTAGGATAGGACAATATTTGGCCGAGATACAACTATTTGAAAATCTGGAATCTGAGGGTGCAAAAAAATCTAAATATTGAGAAAATCATCTTTAAAGTTGTTCAAATGAAGTTCTTAGCAATGCATATTACTAATCAAAAATTAAGTTTTGATATATTTACAGTAGGAAATGTACAAAATATCTTTATGGAACATGATCTTTACTTAATATCCTAATGATTTTTGGCATAAAAGAAAAATCTATAATTTTGACCCATACGCACATTTGACAGTAGCTTGAGTTAGGATGCAGATGTAAATTAATGTTTATAATCAAAAACAGTCATAACATCTGTAAAAAAAATTGTAACAACCTCATTTTTATATGGTTAAATGTAATTATTCTGACTGTTTGAGTTTTATTCAAATTAGCCATTGGTAGCACACATTTAGATCATGATAACCACAGTGAAAACCACACATATAGCACCTCAATACCATGGTAAAAATGTAACTACATGGTTTCTAGGTATTTGTATGAGAAACAGTAGTCTAAACACATTTGGTATAAATGCACAAATGCTATAGCTTAATCACAAAAATACTGTAATTATATTCCATTCATTACTCCTTTAATACATTAAACACATGCACTCTAAAAAGTGTGGGGTTGTTTCAACTCAACTTTGGGTCAAATATGGACCTTTTAATTTAAATTTTTAGTCCATATTTGACCCAAAGTTGGGTTGAAACAACCCCACACTTTTTAGAATGTATCTACATTAATAATATAATAAAATTTGATATGAATATCCCACATTTCTGCCACAATACCATGGTGCAGCTAGTGTTACTACAGTAAATCCATGGTAAATGATGCCGATTTGTAGATTGAAAAGCCTTCTTTATATTGCAATAATTATATAGTTGTATCGCCCAGCCCTACTCTTACCGCTAGTAAATGTATGTCAATATCAAGGTAACATATCAAATATTCATATATGAATTGCTGGCGATATCAAATAAAGCCACTTTGTGAATATGATGATTATTAAGTTCGACTGTCAAGCTTCCTAAAAGCGGTCATTACACTAGTTTCGCAAAAGACCCCAAACTTTTGAACAGTAGTGTTGCTGCATATAAAATATAATTTTTCCTGGCTTCCTGCCTCGATTAATGCATCTACATTTTAGTTGCATTAAACATTTCTAATCTACATGGCAACAAAAGCTGATTGGTCGTAATTATAGTTCATGTGACTGGAAAAAAAAAATCTAATGAAAAGAGTCACAATTCAAAACTAGCATTTAGAAATTAGAAAGGCTTCATAAGGTTGATTTATTATAACATCTAGGAATATTAAAAGTAAGTATGGGAACATAGTGAGTGAATAAAAGTGTGTTTCCTTGACAGCTGTTCATCATATCACATCAAACAAGTGCCGTTTATGGTTACAGTAGGGAAATAGAAAAGAGTTTCTGTTAACCACAAAATGGGAAGTTCTTGCACTAACACAACGGACTGAATCACTTCAGGTCAGAAATACAGGGAACACGTTCTAATCCTCATTCGATGGCATTCAGTCGATGTGATTCAGTAGGCGAGTTCAGCGGCCCTTAAGCTGTAATCCAGCTCAGCCCAACACTGCGTGTGATTCTCAGTCAGTCTGATCAGTGTTTAAGAGAACGAAAGCTTGGTCTCGCTTCACAGGGAAGAGTTCACCTGCCGAACCCCATAATGATCCAAAGACAGGGAGCAATTTCCAGCTGGTTTATGAAGACTTAACTAGAGAACAGGGCTCTGCAAGATGGCTAAAATAAAATTACATCTCAATATTCTTATTTATCTCAATATTCAGTATATATTAGGGATGTAACGATTCACTCAACTCACGATCCGATCTGATTCACGATTTTGATTTCACGATTCAAGTGAAATTGAAATATAACACTATAATAATATACTAATAGGCCATATTATTGCTCTTTTGTTGATTTTGATTGCTTCTATTCTCCTCATTTGTAAGTCGCTTTGGATAAAAGCATCTGCTAAATAACAAAATTTAAATATAATGTAAATGTAAATAGCAAAACTAAATAGAAATTTGTAAACAAAGCAGCGCTGCACTTATGAACTTTAATATGCATTCTACAGAGGCAAGATGAAAAGAAAAAATGCCATCGAAACTTTTCTAAAGACAGTAAGTTCCCTTCAGACATACTTTCATATAAACTCCTACCCCAAAATGAATCGCGATTTGTTTAGCATCTTAACCGATTTGAATCATCACATATTTGAATCGATTTTCAACCGGCTCGCGGTTCACCGTTACATCCGTAATATATATCTTGATATAGAAAGAGTAAAAATGTAGACACATCGGTTCTGCTGCAGGCTATAGGATGACTTTAAAATATTTAAATCGTTATTAATATATTTTTAAAAATCCAACTCTAAATTTAAATGCAAAAAAAAAATCATATTGTTTTCTTATTGTCCCTCTATAGCTATTTTTTATAATAAAAAGAGCATTTAGCACAGTTCTTGAAACTTCTGGAATCACAAAATGAATCATGGTTAATTAGTTTAATATATTAACACTTCCAGTTTCTGTTAAAAGAAAAAAGCTTTGTTATAGTTAAAGTAGAAATACTGGCAATATCTACGGTGAAAAAGGTTGAGAAGCACTGAATTTTAAATTAACCTTCATTTCATATTGAACAGCCATTGCATATTCTAAATTTCCAATGCAAGAACTAAACAATAAAAATGCAGCTAAAATAATGAATAATTAGCTCCGGTGAGAATATGCTAGTCTCGTGAGAACTAAGTTTTGTTTACAGCTAAGGAAAACCTCACGAACGTGTGTATGACAGTTAGCGGAAGCTAGAGATTATGGTTTATAAAGTTTTAAATATGGATATTTTTCTTACACAAACGAATCGTTTCGCTTCAGGAGGCCTTTATTAAACCCCGGGGCCGTGTGAGGCACTTTTTATGATGGATGGATGCACTTTTTTGGACTTCAAAATCTCGACACCCATTCACTGCCATTATAAAGCTTGGAAGAGCCAGGACATTTTTTAATATAACTCCAATTGTATCCGATTGTAAAGAAGAAAGTCATACACACCTAGGATGGCTTGAGGGCGAGTAAATCATGAGCTAATTTTCATTTTCGGGTGAACTGTCCCTTTAAGGCATGTTTTACACAATGTTATTCACTACATGAACATGGAGGAGTTATATTTGTAATTAATATTTAAATTTAAACTAACCATCTACAATCATTTTCATTGATATACACCAATATAACAATACAGATGAATAAACAGTAGTGCTGTCAAGCGATTAATCGCATCCGAAATAAACGTTTTTGTTTACATAGTATATGAGTGTGTACTGTGTATATTTATTATGTATATATAAACACACACACATGCATGTATATATTTATGAAAAATGTTATGTTTATGTATTAAATATATTCATATATAATATAAATTATAATAATATAAATGTATATATAAATATTTTCAAAATATATACTGTATGTGTGTGTATTTATTTATTTATATATACATAATAAATAAATACAGCACACACACATACATTATGTAAACAAAAACTTTTATTTTGGATGCAATTAATTATATATTTATGTTCTTGTATTTTATATTATATACAAATATATTTAATATATTAACAAACATTTTCTTAAATATATGCATGCATGTGTTTGTATTTATATATACATAATAAATATACACAGTATACACATATACTGTATATTATATAAACAAAAACTTTTATTTTGGATGCGATTAATCGCGATTAATCGTTTGAAAGCACTAATAAACAGCAATATATATATATTTTTTTTTTTACTACACATAAATTGATGTAAGATACTGATCTAAATGTGAAATTTTGAAGTTGAAAAACTGAAATAGTATTTTCTTATTTTCTTACAACTTAAAAAAAAAAGATTTGTCTCTTAAAATGTTATTAAAACAGCACAAGGATAACTTTTTAACTCAAATAAAAAAAAAGTTACACAAGCAAATATTTGAACGAGTTGTGAATATTGAGCACATTACCCGGCTCTTCGAGGTAAAGCAGGTAACTTACTCTGGTCTGCGTAGTTCTTGGTCTTGAGCTCCATCTGTCTGGTTTGAGCCTCCAGCATCTGCACACGGTTCTGAAGATCTTTCTTATCCTGCTCTTGAGAGTCCTCATACTCAATATATCTCTAGAGGACACAGAGAGAGATTTTCCACACTGAGATATTTCTACAGGTACACTGTAGAGTGTAAGTCCCTTTTGCTTCCCAAGGCTGCATTTATTTGGTCAAAAATACAGTAAAAATTGTGAAATATTATTATAATTTAAAACAGCTGTTTTCTATGTGAATATGTGTTAAACTGTAATTTATTCCTGTGATGTGCAGCTGTATTTTCAGCATCATTACTCCAGTCTTCAGTGTCACATGATCTTCAGAAATCATTCTAATATGCTGATTTGCTGCTCAAGAAACATTTCTGATTATTATCAATGTTGAAAACAGATGTGCTGCACAATATTTTTGTGGAAACTGTGATGCATTTTATTTTTCAGGATTCATAGATGAATAGAAAGTTCAAAAGAACAGCATTTATTTTAAATCTGTTGTAACATAAATGTTGTGTCTTTACTGTCACTTTTGATCAATTTAATGCATCCTTGATAAA
>NW_015542451.1:232917-241765 GCF_001515605.1 Sinocyclocheilus anshuiensis
GTCACCACTGACAAGCTACTACTAAATATATTGTAGAAACTTGTAGAAAATTAATTTTCTGTGAAGCTGCTTTACAACGATTTGTATCGTAAAAAGCGTTATACAAATAAATAAATAGATAAAAGTTTCTTTGTAAAATAATTTTTAATGTGTATTTACGAAGAAAAACTGAGAATTGCTAAACTCCAATATCCAGCCAATTTGCTAAACCCACAGCCAAATTTTCAGTCTTTTCAAACATCATTTCAGCCATTTATTCAGTGTTTTTGGGCAGCCACATAAGTATAGCTCACATGGGACAAGTCTCTCAGGCACAAACAGTCCGATCAGGCCTCTGGAGAACATAAGAGTCAAGTGAAAACACAAGGTCAACACAGCAGTCAGTGGACGTCCGAGTGCGATGCGAACCAGGGGTCATTTCTATAATCAACTCTTTCTGCTGCTAGCAGAGACACACAGCTGAAATCCCAGCAGCGGCTGAAGTCTAGAGGACCAACAGCTGCTGGAAAGTTTGTGACTCAGCTGTGACTCGAGAGCGGACGTTTGCCCGGCTTACTCACTCCCATTTCACTCTTTCATATGCCAAACACGAACACGCCAGTGATGGGCGAGGTCTGTGGGTACGAGGGCAGCTGGGAGTCTCCTTCCAGACTCCAAACACACAGCATGTCCTCACCTCTATTGTTAGATGTCACCCAAGCCCTGCAGCCACAGACGCAACAGACCACATCACTAATATCTGCGCTAACCGCCACTGTTTGTGTTTGTCGTGTGCGCTTATGGGTGGGTGCAAGTCAGCGGCTTAAAGGTGCACTAAATAGTTTTTTCATATAAAGAAATAAACAAGTATCAAGGACAACTAATGTCCCTCATATAAAATTCTGAATAAATTAATCAAGGATGGCAAATATGCATGCAAATATGGTGCATCTACAATAGCATGAGTAACTGAAAGTCGCCAAAAGAAAAAAAAACAATATTACAATCTTACAAATTAATGCATTTTGTCTGGAAAACAACTGACTGTTCATTATGCATTAACTAATTATTCAAATTACTATACATTTATATATTTATGCATTACATATATGTGACCCTGGAGCACAAAAGCAGTGTTAAGTCGCTGGGGTATATTTGTAGCAATAGCCAACAATACATTGTATGGGTCAAAATTATAGATTTTTATTTTATGCCAAAAATCATTAGGATATTAAGTAAAGATCATGTTCCATGAAGATATTTTGTAAATGTCCTACCGTAAATATATCAAAACTTAATTTTTGATTAGTAATATGCATTGCTAAAAACTTCATTTGAACAACTTTAAAGATGATTTTCTCAATATTTAGATTTTTTTGCACCCTCAGATTCCAGATTTTCAAATAGTTGTATCTCGCCATTTATGCTTAAATCGAGAGAAGCAGAAATCGTAATCATGATTAATATACGATTCATCGTGCAGATGGATTATGCAGGTCAGAAATAACATGCACAGTTTGAATGGGAAACGCACAGACTTGTGACTGTAGTAGTGAACTGGAGTAAAATCTAATAAGAGCATTAGCAGTCAGAGCACAGGGGTCTCGATTTATAAACACACTATACTGAAAGAAGCACTTGTGCAGAATTCACTTTGAACAGTTCGAAGCAGCCGAAGCGCCACAGGCTTGTTGAAGCATCCGTGTTCAGTTCATCATATGATCTGCAGCACAGCGCTCATATGTCAGCGGAGCAGAGGAAGAGCGTCTGGCTGCATACAGACTTCAGGCTCTCTGCTCCACATAATATCCGCATTGTGCCGCCACAGATAGAGGCTGCTGTGTAGCGCCACTCTATTGATAGAGCTCTCTTTAAAGTCAACTGTGCCTTCACTACACTCCCTCCAGGGTTCAGAGTCATCGCTCATAATGGCCACGGGATATATGCTGTGCTAGCTGGCTTTCGCTCGGAGTGCGGGAGTGCCTTTCTTCGGTTATCTGAGCCGAACGTTATGCATGGATTCATTGGCTCTGAACTGGGTTAGGCAGAGTCACATGAGGTCAGGCACGGAGAGGGTGATGAATCTTTCACACATGCATTAAAAAGCAGCAAGAAATGCTTACATTTGGGATTAAAAGCTTCCTATCAATCTGGACATCAATGGTGTCCTATAAATAATCAACTTTGTGCCATTATGCTCAGGTTTATGTTATTTGGTTATTGGTTTGGTCCGAGTCAAATGAGCTATGAACAGACGAACAAAAATGAGCATGTGGTATAATCAGTGTATTAGCCTGACATTTGAAATAAATCCAATTTTTTTTTTTATGGAACCTTTAAACAAAGTATAAAAAAAGTTTGCATGTGTTTTATGCTTTGTACCATATTTGATCCATCAGGCTTTTATGCTCATACTGTTTGATAAAGTGAGAATATGGAGGGAAAAACAGTTCAATTTTATTCAGACACTCAAACTGAGCAGATGCTGATATTTATATGCTGTAATTCTGATGCTTGTAATGTAAATCAATGAGATCTTTCTAACAGTACAGCAGATACTGACTCAAAATGATCTAAATATCAGTCGTCTCTATATCTCCAGTAACATGTCTCAGTGAGATGAGAGTGAAATGCTCCAAACATATAATGCAGTTTTATTGAGAGCTGAAGAAATAAAGGCTCCTCAGAAGATGTGAGATGTTCTGGAGGCTTGTGAAGATCATTCCTCCGCTGAGGAACAGTGAAAGTAAAGCTTCTGGAAACAAACGCTCCTCAAAAGATCCTGAGGATCAGATTTGAGACTCTAAAACATGATTGATGGAGAATCAAGTAAAGCTGAGCTGCTTCAGTCCAGTAAGTGTTCATCTGGAGATATTACTGCAGTTATTCTGACGCTTACTTGATCAAAATCAGTCAAGATTTGACGCTGAAGCTGGACGTTTGTACAATTACACTAAAAGAGCTTTGACTTAAACTATCAATCAGAGACAGAAGACATGGAGGAGATCGTGTGCAACAGGTTTAACAGCAAAGCTTACATCATGTTGATCATTTAGAAATGTGTGTATCAAATATGATACAGTAGCTTTAAAGGGTTATTATTAAGTTTATAACAGGAGAGGAAACCAACATTTCAAGAAGGACTTTGGTGCATAGAAAAATGAAAAATGCAGGATTGCACACGCTGCGTCTCTAAAGTCTGACTGCTGTGATGTAAACTCAGGAACTAAGAAGAAAAGAACGAGAGTCTCAGAAATATCCTGACTGGAGAAAGAAACCCAGGAAGCTCATTCTACGGTACATTCGAAGCCCTTCCCTGACATTCCCTTCCAGAGTCTACAAATACAAATGCAAACCTTAGGCAAAATACACAAACGCAGACTTGAATGCTTGACCGATGCACTGCAGTTGCATTATTGCCCATGCTTCACACTGCTAATGCGATACTACAGCAGTACATCAGTCTTTAAGGGGGTCACACAGTCAAACGTCTGTGCCATTAAACCAGATGTGTTACTCTTCAGATGCATATAAACATGTTTATATAATCTAACCTGCTCAGCAAGATTCTCTTCAAACTTTTTGGCAAAGAAACCTGACTGTTCATCAGGCCTTTGCTCAAGATAATCACGGTTTTAGGGTTAATATCAATAGCAGTCCAATATCACAGATGATTATGCATAATTAACATTGAGAATGCAATGCATTTGTGCTGCATCATGAATTGCACTCTGACACAATTGCTCGGCGAGTCAATGTTGTGAATATTGACAAACTCTTATGATGTATGCAGTATCCTACAGTGTGCCATAAAAGACCTCTGGCGATGAGAGGAAAAACAATCTGATGTTCTGCACGACAGAAGAGTTTGAGGTCATATATCAGGATTAAGGCACTTAAGAGATGTTCTCGCACAAAGGTGAAACTTGTTTGACAGCAAAGCGCTAAGTTGCTCAAGCTGTAATCAGTTTGTCACATTAACAAATAATCTGGTTTTAGCATGCACACAGAGACACAGGATTACAGTAACAGGCCCATGATTTTAAACATCTCACGAACGTCCAGCGGAAAGCTCCGTGCCATACAATGAATAACAAGACAGCAATAACATCAAGCTGAACAGAGGTGCAATTATTGCAATTAGTGCAATGCAAAAAAAACAGACAGAATCGAGGAATCTAGTCATAAAAATGGACTTTAGAGTGCGGACTTCACCATTTCATTTGAGAAAACTATCGGCAGATACACAAAGAAACGTAAAATTTAACTGGTATCTAATAAAAGCTTATTTATTAGAATACAAGATGACATGGGTCAAAAACAATGATAACAACAACTATTTTTTTTAACGCTAATCCTTAGCGTTGAGCCCTAATGACAAGAAAACATGTATTTCTTGAGTTGTTCTACTTGCAGCACGACCAGTGTGATCTGATTTACAGGCAAATCTTTCTTTTAAAGCGGTAATTCCCAAACCTTTTTGAAAGCCGAACCCCTTTGAGACAAAATATTTACTTTAAGTGCCCCCTAAAATTTCAACTTAATATTTCAATAATTTAACAACTAATTGCATGCTCACAGTTCTCTAATATTGGTTAATGGTCACATGACATGCAGGTAAACAATTTTTTTTTTACATTTAAATTGACTTATTTTCATTTAATTTTAAATTTTTTATGAATTAATTATTTATTAGCTTTCCATCAACTCAGGAACCCCATTTTGAGAAACCCTGGCGTAGGGAAACATTTGATAAACACACGTTTGAATCATCTGCCGAATCATTCTCTGAATGAATTCCTGAATCAGCGTCTGACTCAATACCGCACTGCAGCTTATCATTGCTTTCAGAGTGTCGTCATCTCAAAATGAAGCTCGTTTTGTGTACTTAAGGTTCTTGAAACTTAAATCAGTGTAATACTGGACTGGTTGTTCATATGATGCAGTAATAGTCATCGGCAGATGTTATTTTTGAAAGCTATCTGAAGCATTTAGAGTTGGCGATTCACTGATTCGGACTGGAAGGTTATGGTTATTAGTGTTTGATTTAATGTCTTTGCTATATAGTAGTGTGCCAGACAGCAAACATCCTTTATGCATTTAAACGCCAAAGCTGTGATTTAGGACACTTTCCACAAGTGCACCATTGATGCATTACCGTAAACCCAATGCACTTGCATATTTTCACTGTCCTGTTAATATCCAAATGCTCCAAAAGTCATTCAGCATAGAGTAAAGCACTTACAACCACAGCTGAGCCGAGTGTCATAAAGTTATGTCATGCATGGAAAATTAAGAGTGTTTAGCTGACTTAGACATATTGTATAATCACATTACAACTACAAGACACGGCTTGCTCGACCTGACAGCTGTTAGTGTGTCTATAACAGAACCACTGGCAAGCACGAGTGAAGTAATGTGACCACTGGAAACATTCTGCATGAGTCTATTTCTGACATAATCATCGTTTTGCAGGCTATACTTAGACTCTGTGGGGTTTGTCCCTTTGTACACTGTATATGCCAGTTTACGGGTGACAATGAGCCAGTGCGCGTCTAACACGTCTTCCCATGTGTCACATGATCCTTAAGAAATCTTTCTGATATGCTGATTTATTATCAATGTTGGAAACATTTTTTTTTTTTTTTTTTGGAAACTGTGATACTTTGTTCAGGATTATTTAATTAATAAAGTTAAAAAGAACAGCATTTATTTAAAATAGAAATCTTTTCTAACAGTACAAGTCTTTATTATCACTTTGTATTAATTTAGCACATCCTTGTTGAATAAAAGCATTCATTTCTTGCAAAAAAAAAATAAATACTGACGCCAAACTTATGAACGGTTGTGCATATTGTTAAAAAGATTTCTATTTTGAATAAATGCTCTTCTTTTTAACCTTTTATAAATGCAGCCTTTTCTGAGCAGAAGAGACTTCTTTAAAAAACATCACAAATCTTACTGATCCCAAACTTTTGAACAGCAGTGCAGACAGGAATAAAACTTTAAAATTTAGTATAAGTTACTTTCTGGCTGGTTAGGAGAGAAAAAAAATTGTAATGTAATTTAAATCTACAGATGCACATACATAAAGTGCGATAACATTAACTCTTTAATGTGTATTGTGGATGTTTTCTGTATTACTAATACACAGTGTTGGGGAAAGTTACTTTTAAAAGTAATGCATTACAATGTTGCGTTACTCCATGAAAAAGTAACTAATTGTGTTACTTTTTATGGAAAGTAATGCATTGCGTTACTTTTAAGTTACTTTTTGTCACCTGTGCTTGGATTGCTTATTTATTTTTAATTACAAAAAAATATATATATTTCTGGCAATTGTAAAGGCCCTTTTACATCAAAAGTGATATTAATAATCCTCAGTCTGAAGCAAGCGTCTCTGCACTTACTCCTGATTTCTGTCACCATGGCAACACCAGAGCTGTCAGTCAATGCATGACACCAGAGCTGTCAATCAATAAATTGGGGGGAAAAAAAGTAACTTGCGTTACTTTACTAGTTACTTGAAACTGTAATCTGAAAAAAGTAATCTGATTACGTAACTCGCGTTACTTGTAACTGTTTGTGACACATACTTTTATATTTATAACACTGCTAATACAGCATAATATCTCCAGTGCATAAGAAACAACGTGTCACATGACGTCATTATGAGTCATAATGACAATCAAGGCAGCGCAGGCGCTTCAGGGGTTAAATCTGATCTGAGACGGAGATGAACGGCTTCTGTACAGGATCTCTGGCTCTTCTAGTCTCTCACCTCCTCTTTGCTCTTCCTCAGCGCTTTCTCCCGCTCGTACTGGGTGACGAGCTGCTCGTTGTCCTCCTTCAGCAGCTCCAGCTCCACCTCCTGCTCCTGGTTCTCCGCGAACACCGAGTCCAGGTTCTCCAGCACCGCCACGACCAGCGGCATGAGCTCCTTCACCACGTCCTCGTCGTATCTGCCGATCATCCGCTCGAACTCGCGGTAGATGGAGCTCGCCAAGCCGGACACCCGCTCGGACATCATCGCTGAAGAGCCCGGGTCCTCCAACTCCATTTCTCCTCGTTTGGTGATGTTTTCCGAGCTCCGTCCGCTACTTTAAGACGCTAACGGCGTGAGCTCTGTTTACTTCGCGACGTCTGCTGTTCGACTTACATTCACGAGGAACTTTTAGGAAACCGCTCCAACACCGAGAGAGACTAAACCTGCTCCGTTGCCGAGCTAACCGGTCCCGGTCCCTCGGGGACAGTTGTTTAACCGGATAATCTGCACTAAACAGCAGTGGTTAAGTACAGTCCCGACGGGAGACGCGACTAGTGGACCTGAGCGCAGGGTTGCCAGGTTTTCACAACAAAACCCGCCCGACTGCTCCGCAAAACTAGCCTAATCGCGTTCCGGGAGTAAAAATACATACGTAAAATACACGTTTTGGCTGGAATTCGACTTCGCACTCCAGGGGATAAATACCACGTTATTGGTGTCGCTTCAACCCGCGGCAGCAGCGTTAAAGTAGGCCGATTCCGCGCGGGAAAACCGCGGACCTGGCAACACTGCCTGACCGTCACGCGATGACGTCACGGCCCAGGAGCGCGGTGGGCGGGGCGACGGAGGAGAAGCGCTCGATGCTGTTTGTTGACACCCGTAAAACTTTTGCTGTCTGCTTTGTTTATTTGACTCTAGCAGTTTGCATTTAAATATTTGCATGTAAATAACTTCTTAATTGAAAATTATACGTGACTTCCTGCACGGGTCCAGAAGGAATCAACAAGTGACCACAGTTTCTATGAACTATTTTCACAAACTATATAGATAAATGGGAAAAAACGTATATATATTTGCGTTATGAATTTTTATAATATTTATTATTTATTTGTTTTTATTATTTTTATACTTATACACACACACTGCTGTTCTAAAGTTTGTCGTCTTGTCAGTAAGATTTGTAATGTTTTAGAAGTCTCTTGTTCATCAAGGTTGCATTTATTTGACCAAAAAAAAAAAAAACTGTAATATTGTGAAATATTATTGCAATTTAAAAAAAATTGTTTTCTATTTTAATATAATGTAAACTGTAATTTATTCCTGTGATGCTCAGCTGTATTTTCAGCATCATTACTCCAGTCTTCAGTGTCACATGATCTTCAGAAATCATTCTAATATGCTGATTATTAGAAACATTTCTGATTATTATCAATGTTGAAAACAATATTTATGTGGAACCTGTCATACTTTTTTCAGGATTCTTTAATAAAATTAAAAAGAACAGCATTTATTTAAAATAGAACTCTTTTCTAACAATACATATATATACAATTTAATTTTTTTTTACTATTGAATTAATTACACAATGTGGCGATTAATTAATCCAATTAATTGCACATCAAATCCGGCCGAGAAATTACCCCCAAAAGATCATTTAAATTCATTATTGTGTTAAATGAGAAAATAATCAAAGACATTACAAAAAGTAGCTTTAAAAATAAATATTTTCATTTCTGGGTGAGCTATCCCTTTGAAATTTTTATTTCCATCCTTTTTTTAAATTTTGAAATATGAAATTTGTTTATAATGAAATCATACTCTAAATAAGAAACTAAAACTGACAGTATGTGGCAGTAAATTAATGTGTTAAATAGACAAACTTTATGTATATATATATATATATATGCGTGTGTGTATGTGTGTGCGTGTGAATGTGTGTGCGTGTGTGTTTGTATGTGTGTGTGTGACAGTGTGTGCGTGTGTTTGAGTGCGTGCGTGCGTGTGTGTGTGCATGTGTGACAGTGTGTGTGTGCGTGTGTTTGAGTGCGTGCGTGCGTGTGTGTGTGACAGCGTGTGCGTGTGTGACAGTGTGTGTGTGCGTGC
>NW_015542451.1:242635-253611 GCF_001515605.1 Sinocyclocheilus anshuiensis
TGCGTGTTTGAGTGCGTGTGTGTGTGACAGTGTGTGTGCGTGTTTGAGTGTGTGTGTCAGTGAGTGCGAGTGTGTGTGTGTGACAGTGTGTGTGCGTGTTTGAGTACGAGTGAGTGTGACACTGTGTGTGTGTGTGTGTGTGCGTTTGAGTACGAGTGAGTGTGTGTGCCAAAGTCATGCTTAGAAACTCAGCACTACCTACAATATTCTGGTCCCTGGATATAACTCGGGGTCCTGTCTGATTTATCATTCGCAAGAGCCACTTATAAACATGCACTTTACAGTCTCACTTTTTCCAACATAGGACAGACCAACTCTTCCTCAGCATTTTTATTTTGGAAAAATGCATGACATCCTGAAAAAACAGAAAAGGCTGCAGTGGAGTAAACGAACAGACACTGATATGAAGCCCTCGTCTCATCAGAAGAAATGTTTTCATGCGTTTGGTGCCACGCATCAAAGTCTGATCACCCGATACTCAAAAACATCACGCCACCAGGACACTGATAATACTGACTTGTTCTTGCTTGAGTCTTAATCGCTCATCTTGAACTAACACAAAAAATTAAAGGAACTCTTACAGCTGAACAACACAGAATTAAAAATAATGTCACATGGGAATATATGGCAGTTCATGAAGCCTTTAAAGGAGACATTTTATGCCCCTTTTTACAATATGTAATATAAGACTCAGGTGTCCCCAGAATGTGTCTGTGAAATTTTAGCTCAAAATACCCCATATCATTTTGAAAATGCCTATTTTGAGTGGAAGCAGAAACACGCTGTTTTTCGGGCCTGTCTCTTTAAATGCAAATGAGCTGCTGCTCTGATATACGGTTTTCTGAGCGCACGCATCCGAAGCACACGCATAGAAAGCGGCTGTCACAGTATGTGAGGACTAAACTAAGTTCTCATTCACACACAAGTTTACGTTAAAAACACACGAGTTACAAAAAACAGTGGGTTATGTCTGTGAAGGTAAACAGCTGGGAAATAAATCGCATGTTTATTTTAGATCTGTGTGGCAGCAGCAATATACAGTAAATAAATCAATAAATGCACTGCTGTCTTGTCTCCTCTGAGGCTGGGACTCTAAACAGTGTTCTGTGCTCGTCTGTGCAGCCAAACACAGAACAGTTAGCGTGTTTTGCTCAAACTTTCTCCATGGCATTAGAGCTGCTACACCGTTGTCGCTTGCGAAAACACAATAACGGTGTAATGATTACGGACCTGATTATAGCACTTAAAACCTGGAAAAGTCAGATTTTCATGATATGTCACCTTTAAGAAGCAGACACACTAATGGGAGTATAAATGCAGAAATGAATAGGCAAGTAAAACGAGGAGTCCAGTAAATCTCTTTTGTGAGTGAAGCTCAGATGACGTTCAGGTGGCTGTTGCTGATGGAGGACGAGCAGAGAGCAAGCGGGTGTTCGTGGGTCAGACTGCGCAGCGCCCGCAGAACCACGTCAGGCATGTGATCGGCGATCATCCGCGGGCTGATCAGAACATTACAGAACGACTCCTCGCTCGACCACTCGGCACGGTATCTCACCTGAGAGAAGCAGTGTCTGTGACAGAGAGACACACATGATTACTCCTTTGAAGAAAAACATCAATCAATTTGATCGTCTTTTTATTATTTATTTTAATTCATTATTTATTAACCATTATTTTTAATTATATTTTTTAATTACAGATATGAATACATTTAATTGTTTTTATTATACATTTAATTTTTAACCATTACTTTAATTATTATATTTTTTAATAACTGATATTAATAAATATAATTTTTATTACATATTTTTCAATTATTTTTAATAATTATATATTTTTTAATTACAGCCATGAATAAATTCAATTTCAGACATAAATAAATGTAATTGTTTTTTATTATATCTGTTTAATTATTATATTTATTAATTACAGGTATGACTACATTTTTAATTGTTTTTATTATATATTTTATTTAATTTTTAACCATTACTTTAATTATTATGTTTTTTCTAATAACAGACATGAATAAATATAATTTTGTATTACACATTTTTCAATTATTTTTAACTATTATTATTAATAATTATATATTTTTTAATTACAGCCATGAATAAATACAATTTCAAACATAAATAAATTTAATAGGTTTTTATTATATATTGTATTTAATTATTTTTAACCATTATTTTTAAATTACTGGAATGAATACATTTAATTGTTATTTTATTATATATTTTATTTAATTATTAACCATTACTTTAATTATTATATTGTTTCTAATAACAGACATGAATAAATATAATTTATTATTACACATTTTTTAATTATTTTTTAACTATTATTATTAATAATTATATATTTTAAAATTACAGCCATGAATAAATACAATTTCAGACATAAATAAATTGAATAGGTTTTTATTATCGTTTTTAATTATTCTTAATTATTATATTTTTTAATTACTGGTATGTATAAATGTAATTTTTTTTTTATAATATATTTTATTTCATTCTTAACCATTACTTTAATTATTATATTTTTTCTAATAACAGACATGAATAAATATATTTTTATTACACATGTTTCTATTATATTTAATAATTATATTTTTTAATTACAGCCATGAATAAACAAATTTAATTGGTTTTTATTATATATTTTATTTCATTATTTTTAACCATTATATTTTTTAATTACTGGTATGAATACATTTAATTTTTTTATTATTATTATTTTAATAATTATATTTTTAATTACAGGCATGAATACATTAATTGTTTAATATATATTTTTATTACTATAACTAGTATTTTAATAATTATTATATATTTCAATAACACATGAATGCATGTAATTATTATTATTGTTGTTTGTAATTTTTTTATTATCGTTTTTAATTATTCTTAATTATTATATTTTTTAATTACTGGTATGTATAAATGTAATTTTTTTTTTATAATATATTTTATTTCATTCTTAACCATTACTTTAATTATTATATTTTTTCTAATAACAGACATGAATAAATATATTTTTATTACACATGTTTCTATTATATTTAATAATTATATTTTTTAATTACAGCCATGAATAAACAAATTTAATTGGTTTTTATTATATATTTTATTTCATTATTTTTAACCATTATATTTTTTAATTACTGGTATGAATACATTTAATTTTTTTATTATTATTATTTTAATAATTATATTTTTAATTACAGGCATGAATACATTAATTGTTTAATATATATTTTTATTACTATAACTAGTATTTTAATAATTATTATATATTTCAATAACACATGAATGCATGTAATTATTATTATTGTTGTTTGTAATTATTAGAGTCAATCAGATCTAACTAATAAAGTGTGGTAAGTCATCAATAAGACAAATCAAAATGTCTGGCCTGCGAGCGGGCCGGTCCTCTGTGATGTGCAGGACTCGTCCCGGCAGGTACAGAGGCAGGTGTGTGAGGCGGGGGGGCGACTCGTCAGGCGACAGGCTCTGATAGGTGCTTGAGCGCCGAAGCAGCAGACTCTCCTCCCCCAACAACGGCTGGTTAAGCAGCTCCTCGCGCCGGGTCTCCAGCTCCGTAGGGAAGTCATCAGGAGTTCCTCCAAACAGCTCGTACCAGCAGCCGTGCATTAAGATCTTATACTGAGAGAGAGAGACTGATGGAGTAAACAGCACAACGTCTTATCTATCATTAGTGAAGGACCCTACCTTTGGTTTACTGCAGTTAGATACCATTTTTAGCAATCGTCTTTTCAAGTCTTCCATGTTAGGAATACTCAGTCTAGAGAAACACATGAACACAGTCAGTTTGAGGAAGTGATACGAAGCGAGCTGTACAAGCAGAAGTGAGAAAGAAGGAGCCAGAAACAGGCTCTAAATACAGCCATACACATGTAAATCAGTGACTGACCGCTGAATCTCACCTGGGTACAAGGTCTTTTCCCAGCACCACCGAGACCACAAACTGCTTGGAGTAATCAGCCAGCGCTTTACTGAGGACAGACAGCAGACGAGAGCTGGAAACCGTACACTAATAACATGGTACAGTGCCGTGATTCTTATATAAATAACAATAAAAGTATATAATAAATAGATCAAACATGACAATAAAATACATTTATAATGTTGCAAAAAAAAATAAAAAATATATCAGTTTCCATAAAAAATATTAAGCAGCAGAAACTGTTTTCAACATCGATAATCATAAAAACCCCTATTAATAAATTAATAGCCACTAATAATTGATAATTAAGCAGCAAATCAGCACATTAGAATGATTTCTGAAGATCATGTGACACTGAAGACTGGAGTAATGATGCTGAAAATACAGCTGCGCATCACAGACATACATTACAGTTTAACAGATATTCACATAGAAAACAGCTGTTTTACATTATAATAATATTTCACAATTTTTACTGTATTTTTTTACTCAAAAATATTTGTATATATCGAAGCATAAGAGATTTCTTTAAAAAAAAACATTTAAACGATTTTTTTTTATTATTCATTTTTTGACTGGTAATAAATAATTAAATAATTTATAAATTAATTATATATATATATATATGAGCAATTCCAGCTGCAGTGCTGAACCCATTCCTCATTGAGAGTCTGCGCATTATCCTGTCGTCTTCTTGCGTGGATGACCAGCCTTTTTGGGGGACGTGAATTAATTATTGTCATTGTAAAGATGCAATATTTGAGAAATCACAGATTTGGAACGACCAGCTTCTCTTGCAGTGGCTGAAATTTTTTTATACTGTGCTTCAGAATAGAATTACTTTATGAAATATGCTTACAAATCTGCCATTCTACTCCTGTTAGGATAACTTCAAACAGGACTAAGCAGTGACCTTAAAATTTAGGAAATTGTAGGTTGTTCTCTAATTTTGATCTCCAATGTATGTGATGATATCAAATGATTTAATTTAAAGATTGTAAAAAAAAAAAAAAAATTTTGGTTTGTCTCTAGTACACAATCTGGTAAGGTACGCACTGTTTTTAACCAATTCCATATGCCTATAAAATAATAATAATAATACTTAATATTATTTTATTGTAATTATTATTAAATAAAATAATAAGAAAGTGTTATTATTATTTTATAGGCATATTGAATTATTTTATTTTATAATATATTTTTTTATATAATATATATATATTTATATTATTTTATTGTAATTATTATTAAATAAAATAATAAAATAACCCTTGTGCACCAATTTAAAAAAGTTACATAGAGGTCCTTAGATGACAAAAATGTCTTAAAAATATTATACATCAATGTTTTTTCTCCTTTTACTGACATAGATCTTTTTGCCTACATCAGTTCTGAACATAACTACCAAAAAATCATTCATTTTCAGGATTTTAACACTTTAAATGGCAGTTTGTTTACAACAATTTGTACGCAAACAACAATTCTCAATTATTTTCTATATGCTAAATGCTAAGCAGATTTTTTAAAATTTGTCATTGATCAGCAACAACATTAATTTGTATGCATTATTATTTTGTGCAAAAAAAAACTACCATTTACCCACACTATTTTCTCAGACCATACTATGATATCCATATCAATACACTCACACAATTGTAATTCTATAATACTTTTTTTTTTTTTCAGCAGAAGCAGAAAATCTGAAATAAAGAGCATTTGTGCCATCAGGTGGAAAATAGCAAAAATAACAAATAAAATAATAAACATGCTATTATAATAATATGATTTTATTGAAGGAAGCATGATTTTATGATTAAATATTGTCCTTACTTTGTCCTTAAGGTCCTAACTACATTTTATATCTAGTGTAAAACAGATGCATGAAGGGAAATGAGGGTTAAATATTAAAATTCCAATAAAAATACAAAATATATGCTGTTGTCAATAGCACAGCCAAAATGATCTGAAAAAAAAAAATGAATTCAGAGAAAAATGTCCCTAAGGGATAAAAAAACAATTATTGTATTTTGCTGTAAAATTACAATACTAATATATATATATATGTCTTATTTCTTGATTTTCAAATGGTAAATAATCAACCTTTTTTAATATTGATGAGTTGCCGGCAAATAAAAAAAATAAGCGCTGCTGGTTTCAGAATAAGCCCCACTGAAACACAGTATCATGAACTATGTTTTTGTAAAGGCAAAATAATGAAATCGCAGACTGCACTATCGCATAAAGCCATATCGATATATCGTGCAGCCCTAACTGCAGGCCATCCGCGAGATGTTCACCTGGTTATGAACGCTGATGTGGATGAAGTCTCTGTACTGCAGGCCTGTGCTCTGTAGGATGGAGCTGAAATGACAGCCCAGGTTTTCTCCTCCAATCAGATCATGCTCCACGTGACGGTTTCGACAGCTGGAGCACACATCAGTGAGCGCATTTCTGTATTTAACACTGCTATCCTTCAGCTGGCAGATGTCATACGCACCAGTCTCCACTGAGTCTGCAGAGCCCCGTGAGTGGGTTTGAGTAGACGTACAGCGGCCATCCGTACGCCGCTGCTGCAAACTGCATACAGTGAGCGGCTTTCTCAAGCTCCACCTCCAGATCTTCCCTCTGAGAACAACAAAACACAGTCAGATCACTGAAGGTGCGCATCCATGAGCTACTGCAATAATAAATAAATAAAATTTTTTGAAATGGAAAAAATAGTTTGCATGTGTGTTTTTTTTGTTGTGTATCATATTTGATGCATCAGGCTTTTATGGCTAATATAGTCTCAAAGAGTGAGAATATGGAGGAAAAAAATATGAATTTGCTGCAGATTCTGATATTTATATGATGAGATTCTGATGCGTGTAACGTAAATCAATGAGATCTTTCTAACAGTGCAGCAGATACTGACATAAAACGCTATAAATATCAGTGGTCGCTCTATATCTCCAGTAATCTGTCTCAGTGAGATGAGAGTGAAATGCTCCAAACATATAATGCAGTGATTGAGAGCTGAAGAAATAAAGGCTCCTCAGAAGATGTGAGATGTTCTGGAGGCTTGTGAAGATCATTCCTCCGCTGAGGAACAGTGAAAGTAAAGCTTCTGGAAACAAACGCTCCTCAAAAGATCCTGAGGATCAGATTTGAGACTCTAAAACATGATTGATGGAGAATCAAGTAAAGCTGAGCTGCTTCAGTCCAGTAAGTGTTCATCTGGAGATATTACTGCAGTTATTCTGACGCTTACTTGATCAAAATCAGTCAAGATTTGACACGAGAAGCTGTACAATTACACTAAAAGAGCTCTATAATGCAGCAGGTGTTATAGGTTTGTTAGACAGTAATGCAGCAGCATGTGTCAGAGCTGCAGACTCACTATCGGGGGGGATGGTTTGTGGGACAGGACCTCATCAGGGTCCCGGCAGTGCTCCACTTTGTCCTGTTCCTGATGCAGAAGAGACAGACCAGCGGCGATGTCACTGGGAACCAGGTCTGTGTCCTGGAAACAAGACCGTCGGGTTAGCATCTCTGCTAGGGTTCGGGGTTATCATCACTAACTAACTAACTATAAAAAACAAACACTTTTGTTACTTGAAATAAAACGTTCACAGGAAGTAAAATGAAACATTACAAAGCATTGGTAACACTTTACAATAAGGTTTCATTTATTAACATTAGCTAACATATACTAACAATGAAAAATACTTCTGAAGCGTTTATTAAATCTTGGCTGATGTTAATTTCAACATTTACTAATGCTTTATTAAAATCAGAAGTTGTATCTATTAATGCTATCTAATGGACCTGAGCTCATATGAACTAATAATGAAGCAACTAATGTTAACAAAGATTAAATACTATAACAAATAATGAGAAATAATAATGCATTAAATACAGTTAACAAATGGAATGTTATTGTAAAGTGCATTTCTGTTTAATTTAAACTGCTAAAATACTAAAATTACTAAAATAAATTAATAAATATTATATAAAATAGATAAATATTAATAATAATGATATAGAGATATTAGAATAGACTAATTCAAATGTTAAAAACACAATAAAATAATTATTAAATTATATAAGTAAAAACAGAATTAATTCATTCATTCATTCGAAATATTAAAAAAAACTAAATATCAGTGATATTAAAATAACACTAGAAGAGATTCACAATATAATCTGTAACATTTAGGTTACTGGCCAATATTGTAGAGTTTTTTTTAGATGTATCGCTATTGTCTGACATTGTATATTTCTATATTTATACATATAGAATACCTCACTTAAAGTTAAACTTTAAAAACACTAATAATTTAATAGCAAAATCAAAAAAAAAAAAAACATGCATTTTTCATACTGTACATTATAATTTTGTGATACCTAAATTCACTTGTACAATTTAAACAATTAATTTTAGTTTAAAGTGATTTATTTTTAATTCATTTAGACGATATAAGATAATTTTAATATCAGCCATTTATCGATTAACGGCTATAACATATTGACATAATAATTAACAACTTAATGGTATCAGTAAGAATTTTAGGTAACGCTTCACAATAAAGTTAAAATTAGTTTGCATTGGTTAACTAGCATGAACTAAACGATTCACGCTTTGTTATGCTAGTTAATGAAAATACAACTGTTAATTCAGGATCATTAACAAATATAAACAGATACAACTTTAGATTTTATTAAAGGGTTAGTTCACCCAAAAATGAAAATTCTGTCATTAATTACTCGCCCTCATGACGTTCCAAACCTGTAAGACCTCTGTTCATCTTCAGAACACAAATTAAGATATTTTTGATGCATTCTGAAAGCTCTGCATAGACAGCAAGGGTGCTATCGCAAGCGTTTCTTTTGCGCACAAAAAGTATCCTCGTAGCTTCGTAATATTACGGTTGAACCCCTGATGTCACATGGATTATTTTAACGATCTCCTTGCTACATTTCTAAGCCTTGATCTTGGTAGTTACATTGCTGTCTATGGAGAGTCAGAGAGCTCTCGGAATTCATCAAAAATATCTTAATTTGTGTTCTGAAGATGAACAGAGGTCTTACAGGTTTGGAACGACATGAGGGTGAGTAATTAATGACAGAATTTTAATTTTTTGGTGAATTATTCCTTTAATGCATTAGCAAACGCTGAAATTAAGATTAATAAATGCTTTAGAAGTATAAACTAATGTAGTTAACTGCTACTGAATTGATTTGAAATGTGAAATGCACTCGTTGAGGGGTAAACGGACCAGGAAGAAGCCCTGACGAGCTGAGCGATGCTGGAGAAGGCGGTGCGGTGGTTGTCGTCTTGGGGCAGGCAGCAGCACAGCAGACGCAGCCGGCTCTCCCTCACCCGCGACGCCACCGTGTAGAAGAGCCGAGACGACCCGCTGCTCTCCAGATCCCTCACGTCCAACGGAGCGTCTGGCAGAGCGCCTGGCTTCTGACTGCCCAGAGGATCGAACACGACCAGCACACCGACCACCATAGACAGCAGGATGATCCAGCTGAGCACACACAGGCAAAATCGAAATATTGAGAAAATCATCTTTAAAGTTGTCCAAATGAAGTTCTTAGCAATGCATATTACTAATCAAAAATTAAGTTTTGATATATTTACGGTAGGAAATTTACAAAATATCTTCATGGAACATGATCTTTACTTAATATCCTAATGATTTTTGGCATAAAAGAAAAATGTATAATTTTGACCCATACAATGTATTGTTGGCTATTGCTACAAATATACCCCAGCGACTTAAGCCTGCTTTTGTGCTCCAGAGTCACATTTGTAATTGTAACAGGGCCGAGACACAAGTGCGAGTCTATTTAATAACACACAATATCAAATAAAATCTAAAAAATAAAAAATAAAGAGAGAGAGAAAGCTAGATTTATGTGCTTATATTTTGCATGAAGACAGGACAAATCCACATAAAGACAAAAAACATAAAATGTGTCCAGAAAAATATAAAGCAATTCAAGTCATTTTGTAAACATATATTACTGTTCAAAAGTTTGGGGTTTGTACGATTTTTGGAATGTTTTTGAAGTCTCTTCTGCTCACCAAGGCTGCATTTATTTAATTTAAATACATTAAAAATAGTGAAATATTATTGCAATTTAAAACAGCTGCTTTCTATGTGAATATGTGTTAAACTGTAATTTATTTCTGTGATGCGCAGCTGTATTTTCAGCATCATTACTCCAGTCTTCAGTGTCACATGATCTTCAGAAATCATTCTAATATGCTGATTTATTATCAGCTTTACTGTCACTTTTGATCAATTTAATGCATCCTTGATGAATAAAAGTATTAAAATCTTGTAAAAGGAACTATTTTTTCCTGACCTGGACACCACAGCTCCGATCACAAACCCGACCTCTGCTGGCTCGCATCCCGTGCTGTTGTCAGACACCCAAACGGCCCCCAGACAGGCCCATACGAGCTCAGGGACGTACAGCAGGGCCCGCAGATACACCAGAGCTGGCACAGAGCGCCGAGGGCCTGGATTCATGATGGTTCCTAAAACAAAACACAGCCGCGTTAGCATTACACTGACGAAACCCTCCAGATATGAAGAAACCCCACCATCTGTCCACTCACTTACCTTGAGCACTGAAATACACGACTGCACAAAGTGTCAAGATGATGACAGCCAGCAGAACCAGAAGAACTATGAGGTAATTATGCAAATTCGCTCCACCCTGACAATCAAACCGTCCCTTACGGTTAGTGTACAGAACTAAAGTCACGATCCACCTAAGAGACAAGACATGACAAGAGAGGTTTAATACACAAAAATGTCTTTTGTTTATGTTTACTATGGTTTTAGCACGTGTACCATAGTACTGCAATTAGATAATTGGCATGGTAATGACATATATTAATGAGCATGATCTTAGCACTTCCACGGTAAGAGAGTTGTTTGTATTGTGGTATTTCTAAATACCGCGGTATACCGCGGGGGTGTATAGTACGGTATCACACACTTCCTAGTCGT
>NW_015542451.1:253855-263541 GCF_001515605.1 Sinocyclocheilus anshuiensis
CAAAGGCTCGTTATTTCGAGTGTTGTTGGGATTTATCTCACCACACAGCTCTGATAAACAGCTCGAAGGCACCAGGAAACACAAGATCATCGCTGGAGATCCGCCATCGGCGTCCGAACACCACCATTCCGGGCATCCTGACAGAAGAACGGTCTTCTCAAATTCAATCCAGATTTCCTTCCGCTTTCATGAATGTATTACAAAACCCCATGACACTGCCAGCCCGTAACCGCTCTCGGCATCTTGATATTGCGACATGTCGGGAATTAACGCCTCTTTCTTTCACTGACGTCTGACATGAAGAAACACCGCAGCGCCGCTCGGTTTAGTTGTTTACCCTGGTCTGTGCAGCAACGAAATGTGTCCGACTCCGTCAGATGACGTTCCAGCAGCGAAATAGTTCCGTGTGGAATTCAGTTAATCGGTTTCCGAACGAACACTTTGTTTAGTGTGTGTGTGTGTGTGTGTGTGTGTGTGTGTGTGTGTGTTCTTTCATCTAATATATTTACTTAAAGTACCCCTGAGATTTTAAAATAAATATTTAATAATTAAGTATCACACCTGCATGCTCACGGTTCTCTGACGTTGGTTGATGGTCACATGACATGCAGGTAAACAAATTAAATAATTCATTTTTTTAGGAAGTGTTTTATTTCTTTTTATGCTATTTTAAAATTATTCATTTAATTTTTTTATTCATGTTGTTAATTTTAAAGAATGGAATATATATATATATATATATTTTTAATATCAATATGGTACAAGATTATCCTATTTAAATCAATGTGATAAGTGTGTAAGGTCGAAAGTAATCTGATTATATTACCGGAAATGTGTAATGTAATGGATTACGTTACAAACTACAATTTTTGTAATGTAATTTGGAATCAGTAATGGATTACAATTTTCAAGTAATCTACCCAGATCTGTGTGTGTAGCATATCTATCTATCTATCTCTCTCTCTCTCTCTCTCTCTCTCTCTCTCTATATATATATCAGTGCAGTTTGTTGCAGCCATTAAAAAGTAATTCAGAACATAAATTTTTTATTAGTCAACTTCTAAAAAAAATTTACTACCTTTGATAAAAAAAATGTTTATATGTCGGTCATACAGTCAAGTCATAAACGTATTTTCATCACGTTTTATTTGCAATATTTACAACAATAACAACAACTCACCTTCCGCCCCACAAGTCAAATCGTCGGTTCTCGGCTTTAGTCGGACGCGCTCGGCAGTGTCAATACTGTACTGTAAAAAGTTGAGCCGTTTTGAGCACAAATTAGAAATTTACATCTTAAACCCAATTAAGCAGTTTGGGGAACCACTATATTATGACCGACCTTCTTTAACAAAGGATTACTGCATTAAGAAATTGAGCAAACACTTATTTTCCATTCAATTCTATCCCATGGAGCAACAAATACTCCCATAATCTTTTTGAAAACATGTGCATTTAATCCGATTGAAAATACTCTTACAAACAAAATCAATATTCATCATAAGAATCAGTCCCTGCCTGTTTGCACAATTTTCAGCTCGTTTATGATGCCGCCGGTCAAATCATAGCACACGTTTCATGTAGAAAACTTTTTCTTTGATACAGAATAATAAAAAAGGGTAAGATAAGATGCATAAAACGGGAATCCGAAGACTTGGTGAAGCCGTGTTTCGTCCCGGGCTTGAATCCAGAGCAGGACTGGATCTCTTCTTTCGTACTCCGTCTCAAGCATCTTACTCGTCCTCTGCGTCGCGTGCCGCTTCATGCGCTGCTGTCTTTCAGACCTAAGCTGGCAGACTCAGCTTCTTTCCCTTCAACACTGAAACGAGGAAAAGAAACACTTGAGTTGCTTTCAACTATCAGATTGAAGCACAATTTCTTAAAGGGGTCATAGGATGCCCATTTTCCACAAGTTGATATGATTCTTTAGGGTCTAAATTAAAAGTCCGTAACATAGTTTGGTTAAAATTTCTCAGTGGTAGTGTAAAAACACCTTTTTTACCCCGTCAAAAACAGCTCTTTTCAGATCAAGTTTTAAACTTTATTAACAGAAACAAGGAACGTCAGCATATTAAAAATAATGAACTTTTGTGGTTAAATTAGTGATTCCAAATGTTCTAAGTTTGCATTCACCTAAATTAAAACAAAACACAAAATGTCAGTTTATCTTGATTTTTAATGATTTTTAGCATTTGAATAAACTTGAATAAGCGTGTGAGTAAATGAATGAGTAAACAAAATAAATGTGTTTATGTATAGCACATTTATTTTTTTTTATCCATTATTTGACTATATAAATTAAATATAATCAGTGCTGTCAAACGATTAATCGCATCCGAAATAAAAGTTTGTTTATATATGTGTGTGTACTGTGTATATTTATTATGTATATATAAATACACACACATGCATTTATATATTTAAGAAAAATGTTTTGTTAATATATATACATACACACACACACGTAAATATAAAAAAAATATATACATGTATGTTTGTGTATGTGTATATATATATATATATATGTATATATATGCACACACACACAGTACATAGACATATATTATATTTTGGATGCGATTAATCACGATTAATCGTTTGACAGAACTAAATATAATATATAATTAATATAAAACATTTATTTCACTTGCATTGATATACGTAGCCAGTTGTTTTCTTTTAGTTGCCCCTTTTGAGTACAAACGTTTTTCTTCTTGCTGTGTAAATGTCTTTAAATTCTGCATATTTTTCATAACCATCTCTTAATCTTTGGCAAAAGAGAGAAGAGACTTGTGTTGACTCACTCACATGTATTTTAAAACAAGCATGGGCATTTCAGTCATTTGTTAACTCAAGTACCTGACAGATTAATCGAGTACTCGAGTACCTGACAGATCAATCGAGTACCTGACAGACCAATCGAGTACCTGACAGATTAATCGAGTACCTGACAGATTAATCGAGTACCTGACAGATTAATTTGAGGACCTGACAGATTAATCGAGTACTCGAGCACCTGACAGATCAATCGAGTACTCGAGCACCTGACAGATCAATTGAGTACTCGAGCACCGGACAGATCAAGTACTCGAGCACCTGACAGATTAATCGAGTATTCGAGCAACTGACAGATTAATCGAGTACTCGAGCACTCGACAGATTAATCGAGTACTCGAGTACCTGACAGATTAATCGAGTACCTGGAGTTAGTATGTTTTCAGGATTGATCACGGTTGAACCCCAAACCAGTTTACACTAGAGCAAGCACATTTTGAGTACCAGACCACTTCTGAGGGTTTCCAAACCAAAAACACTCACCTTTTGTTACGTAGAGATAAAAGAAATCACAGTACAGGATTGTCTGAACGACGCCGGCCACGATGGCGATCATGTCGAAGAAGCCTTCAAAGTAGAAGCGCCAGATCCAGTTAATGAGATACAGAGCGCGATAGAGGCCGAGGAAGAAGAGGTAGTGTGTGGTGATGGTCTCGGCTTCTCCGGTCTTGCTGATCATGAACAGCTGTGGGAGGATAGACACGGACTCCAGATAGATGGAGAACGTCCACATGATCTAGAACCAAGAGATGACGAGAACATAAACAGAGTGAGCCAGTGTTTTCAACCAGAGAATGAATGCAAGTAGGGCTGGGCGGTATATCGAGTTTGTACGATATATCGATATTTTCTTTATAAGCAATTCGATATGAGGCGATACCGTTTACAGTAGTTTGATACGAGCGCATCGGGACACAGACTGAGCTGCTGCGGAGAAAGTGCATGATCCAGTTTGTTCTAAACATGTGACAAGCTTCATATTAAGGCCTTTAAAAACTGGTAAGACTTAGTTTTTAGTTTGGTTTGGTATATTAGTTTAAGCGGCTCTGACTGGGGATTCTCCGGGATTCTCCGCTAAACTCCACAGACTTCAGTGAACGAGCGCCAAACAGACGGATCTCAATAAAATAGGAGCGCAGCAATTCTGACTAAAATATACATTTCGCTGAAATATTTGTAGTTGGACAATAAATGTGACATGTAGTGTTTTAAACCTACAAGTAAGTGTATTTTTATGATAGCACTGACTGTAAAGTGACTGTAATGAAGTAATCAAAATAGCCTAACACATTGTTGTTTTAACGATGTGCGGTTTGACATTATCAAGCATTCTGCAAAAACCATTCAAAACATCCCTACAGAGCGCACGCATAGCTACATTACATGAAGCGCATTTAGAGTGTGTTCTTTCACTGCATGATTCAGTCTAAGAACATGCATTTAGAATGATCACAAATTCAAGACAAGAATTTGGCCTTTGTTTTCCCTCATGTTTATATTCTTGTGAAACAGGAAATTTGCATGTTCATAGTCACCCTGGTGTGCAAAATATATTTTACTCATAATAATTTTTCTAGTAGTGTCAATAATTGTGGCCAACATGTATTTGAGAAAAAACATTTATTTCATAATGAGATTCTCTAGTGCGTGTGCGCATTTAGTGTGTTTTTTCACTGCATGATTCAGTCTATTAAAATGCATTTAGAATGATCACAAATTCAAGACATGGGGGAAGAAAATTTATATATCTATACCATTTCATATAGTTAATAAATTTTATACAAAGTGTGCCGTTTTTCTCCAAAAATGACCATTATTACAAATGTGATATTGATTTGTTTTACAACAGTTCAATAAACTATAAGTTAATTAATAGACTTACGTTTTAGATGCCATATTTCCTGTTTTTGCGTTATTTCGCCAACAAAAATAATTCCAAACACAGCCACAGTGCTGTTTTGCGTCTCTGAGCAACATGACAGTGTTTCGTTCCTGAATGAATCAAACATTTAAATGATTCGGTTCAGTCGAAATGACTCACTTATTAACAGTGACTTGCTGCCACCTACTGGCGGTTTTAATTTTTCACATTTGAAGTTTCTTTTATTATTTAAATCCTTTCAAATATCAGTATTAAACGTTTTATGTTTAATATATCAAAACATTATTTATGCATTTGTAATTGCAGGTTAAATGCATTCATGTCTTGCATTAAACAAAATACATGTGTGTAAATACATCTAAATGCCACTTCAGATGCAGCTTCTGTGTTGATTTCATTTGCTTGGTAACAGCCCAAATGTCTTATTATTCTAATTCCCTGATTAAATGTAAGAATTTGGCTCAAAAGATAATGGACACTTTTAGAGAAAATGGCTTTATACAGGTAAAAATGCCCATAAAATGTAAAAATCAGTTTAAACTTATTGGAAAAGATTAATTTATATCAGTGTGAACTGACCAGCACACAGAATATGAAGAATATTAAAAACTTTAGAAATCAGCTGTCCACGGCAGTGCTTAAGATACCAGCACAATAACACACTCAGCAAACTATCGTCAAATTATCGTTATCGATAAAATCCCAGAAAGTATTGAGATATTATTTTTTGTCAATATCGCACACCCCCCTAATCAGAATGACACAAAAGTTGGAGACTTTTAAGGCACTTGCTATATGAACACACACAAAAATCATGGGAACTAAAAAATGGCCACACTTGTAAACTTTGCGGTCAAAAATTACCATCACAGGAAATATAAAAACATATCCTTTTGAGCTTTCATTCAAAAAATACACAAAATTCTAACCGTTCATTGAGGTTAAACAATAGAAAGTGGGGGGAAAATCTCATTATGAAATATATGTGTCCCTGCAGCACAAAAGCAGTGTTAAGTCGCTGGGGTATATTTGTAGCAATAGCCAACAATACATTGTATGGGTCAAAATTATCCATTTTTCTTTTATGCCAAAAATCATTAGGATATTAAGTAAAGATCATGTTCCATGAAGATATTTTATAATTTTCCTACTGTAAATATATTAAAACTTAATATATTTGCAACGTAATATGCATTGCTGAGAACTTAATTTGGACAACTTTAAAGGTGATTTTCTCAATATTATGATTTTTTTTGCACCCTCAGATTCCAGATTTTCAAATAGTTGTATCTCGGCCAAATATTGTCCTATCCTAACAAACCATACATCAATGGAAAGCTTATTTATTCAGCTTTCAGATGTTCAGAAATTGACCCTTACGACTGGTTTTGTGCTCCAGGGTCACAAATGCTCTCTCTAGTTCACGTTAGTCACAATTATTGGCACCCAGTTATTGCATGATCAGGTCAGGGAACTGGGATGGCCAATTTTTGTATTGATTTTGATGTTTGTTTCGGATCATTGTCCTGATGGAAGATCTAACCATGGCCTGTTATAAGTGAAATGTGCTGATGATGTTGGGGCTGTTTGATATTTTTACGCTTTCTGACCCCAAGACTCAACTAATCTCTGTGATTCTCCAGCTGTGATCCTCAGAGAGTCTTTGGCCGCTCAAACTCTCCTCCTCACCGTGCATTAGGATGATATAGACACACGTCTTCTTCCACGCAGATTTGTAATATCTTTAGTTGATTGGAACTTCTTAATTATTGCCCTGATGGCGGAAATGGAGATTTTCAGAACTATATTCTTTGGTTTTACTCTTTGTGGTGGATGATTAATGGAATTTGGCCTTTGTTTTCCCTCATATTTATAATCCTGTGGAACAGGAAGCCATGACTGGACAATTTCATGCTTCTAGTCACCCTGGTGTGCTAAAAAATGTTTTAAATATGAATGGGAATATATTTCAGAGATATTTTACTCATAAGAATTTCTAGAGGGGACAATAATTGTGGCCAACACGCATTGGAGAAAAACATTTATTTCATAATGAGATTCCCCCCCACTTTCAGTTCTTTCACTTCAATGATAGGTTAGAATTTTATGAATTTTTTGAATGAAAGATCAAAAAGATAAACGATGTTGATTTATTTCCACAGCCGCCTCTGCTCACATTTACCAAGGATGCCGATATTAGTAGAGGGCATATATATAGACATTTTTTATAAATCCAATGCATGGCGCGCGTGTGTGTGTGTATATATATATTATATATATATATATACACACACACACACACACACACACGCCATGCATTGGATTTGTAAAAATGTCACTGTTTTTAACACGTAACAAAGCTGTGTTAATAGAAAATATTATTCTTTTTTTTTATAATATTTGTATTATTTTAATTATTTTATATAAAAATGGTGTATATTTTAGAGATGAATATTGTCTGACACCATGACAACCCATCTAATAATACAAAATATGAAAGAATATATATATAAATCAAATTACACTTATTGTTTCCTCTGTGTTTGTCTTTTAACAAAAAAGAAAATAGTGTTTTTCAGGCCGGTGGCGTTCATGCACAACCATATTCTACAGTAAACAAACTCTGATGGTCTTTTAACGGATTTCTCCCATTCGTTTTCTACAAGTTGTCTGTTATAGCACAGCATTCAGTCTGTAATATTTTGCCTCAACATATTTAATATGACAGGTCTGGTGGGTTTGTGGATGTGTGCATGTTTTGAACTTTAATCAGCTCAACTTCACCTTCATGATGCTGTTGTAGAAGGAAATGAAGGCAGTGAGAAGGTCCAGATAGCGGCTGGTGAACACCAAGGCAAACAGAATCTGACTCTTCCCAGAGATTCCTGAAAAACAGCAACAACATGCATTTCAACACAATTCTGTCTCCTTTCCTCAAACTGAACCCCATTTCAAGCTTTCAGCTCGCTTTATATGCCATTGGCATCAATAATGGCCAGTGTAGCATGCACAAGCAAACAGTTCTTGTACAAGGTCACAAAACAACATTAAAACAAACCCAGAGATCTGTCAGTGTAAAACCAACTATATTCTAATGAGATCCTGCTGCCACGTCAGAGGTCAGAGCATGCAATCAGAACCAAAGAATGTTATCTACAGCCTGATAACCAACATAGAGCAAAACTCCGAAGTTAAACAGGTTTAACAACATTCATTTGGTTCAAATCGCTATTGCTTTTGATGCATATGCCATGCAACTCACTCTGGAGCAACTCAGGAGCAATGCAACTCACATAACAACCGTGCATTCAAACATTAAAACACCAACACTTGCCTACTCCACTCAGATGAGGCCTAGTGCAAGAGTTTACAAGGCAAACGAGCGGATCAGCTGGCATATAATCAAATCACACAAACACACTTTCACCAAACGTGAAGTTCACACACTCAAAAACAGCCCTAAATAGTGCACACTGCGCGTTACTCACCTGCACACGACCTGGTTTTCCAGATCTTCAGCAGGAGGATGATGATGGCTGCTAAATGGGAGAGATCCCCCGTCAGTCTGAATATGTTCATGCTTCTGTGGCTCTGGTGAATGGCTTGTTGAAGCGGCGCAGTAAAGACGGCTGTTGTGTTCCCGACTGATTCTGAAAGATGGCGAGAGCCGCGCGACGTGGCCACGATGATGCCGGCGAATACCGCTGGACGAGGAATTAATTGTTTGCAAACACGGTTATTTTCCTCTAGGGGGCGCGCGGAGGCCCCGAACACCGAGGCGACTCTTTTGGTCTTGGTTATATACTAAACATGTAAGTGATAAAATATAGACATTTACATTATTGCAAGCATTTGAATGCTAAATGCCAATCCGCGTAATAAAATTCTATAAAGTAAAAGCATGAGCCAGTAATCGCAGACGACTCTGATTGGTCCGCTCTGAACAACGCGGAGAAAAGTAATAAGTGACACGTGACGACACGAGAGTTTTTACTAAAGCCCCGCCTACTTCGAGTTTCTGCCGTCTCGGTTTCTTTTCCTCCGGTTTGTTTTTTCTGTTTCTGTAAAGTTGTGTCCTAGGAAGTTTGTGGGTCCTGCTCCTGAGGATCTGTGGAGTTTAGAGATAGATAGATAGATAGATAGATAGATAGATAGTACCATGGTACTATCAAGGTAAATGTACAAAATCATGATCTCATGTCCAAAAAACATGGTAAAACCATGGTTATTTTTTGTTATCGTGAATGCAACCACAAGAGTGATAGTTTCACGTGATAATACCGTGGTATTTTGTTATACACTATGGTAATAATCACCAATCTATGTTATTATATTTACAATTAGATTTATATTTGAAATAATACTAATGGAAAATGTACAGAGTACAATACCATGTCCAAAAACTATGGTAATACCATGGTACTTTGTGTCAATGCGAGCACAACAGTGATGGTTCCAATACCATGGGATTGTATTATATATTATGGTAATAGTCCTGAAAATTGTATTTGTGTAGCATAGTATTTACATGGTGTTCCACTGGGCTTCAAAGAATACCATGGTGCTACCACGGTAAATGTTTGAGCATACTGCATTAACAAGTAACAAAAAACATGGTTTAATTAGGGCTGCACAATTATCATTGAATCATTCAAATTCTTTCAATTATATGAAATAAATAAATAAAGTTAACTTGCATTATTCAGCTAGTTTAAGTAAGAAAACTTCTTTTTTTTTTTAAAGAAAAGTTCACTTCCCGACTGTGTTACATTTAAAAGAGCCCGACAGAGCACGTGACCGGTCATATCCGGTGTTACCACCAGGCGGCGCATGTTGGAGGCTCTTGGGATTTACAGGATATCTGCTCTAATGTGTGAAACATGATTTAACATGTCCTCACTAGTCAGTTTCATGATCACATTTGGTCCTCCCTCTCTCTCTCTCTCTCTCTCTCTCTCTCCCTCTCTCA
>NW_015542451.1:266375-273725 GCF_001515605.1 Sinocyclocheilus anshuiensis
CTCTCTCTCTCTCTCTCTCTCTCTCTCTCTCACACACACACAAAGGTCTTCAGAGATTGTATGTAGTTTACTCTGTTCAGTCTGCAGATAACCAGGCGTCACAGTGTCATTCAGCACAGAGTGCGCACGCTTTGAAAAAGAAAAAGAAATAGATACTATAAATTTGCTGACTGGAGATTATCTGAACAACAATTTCATTAGAGTTTAGCATAAAAACTAAAGGCTCCTCAGCTGTTCTGCTTGACTGACTAAAGATGCTCACAGACATTACAGAAGGAGAATTTGATATCAAAGAGGAAGAACCATGGTACGATCATCAAGATCTGGAACATGGTGAGTTATCTTTATCTGACGTACTGTAAAAGTTCAGGTAATAATACTTTTTAAATGAAAATGTGGAAGAAGAACTCTAGAATATTTTGTTAACAATACGGTGATTAAGAATGCACCTTCATTCAGTCTCCATTTAATCGTAGTCTTCATCGAATGTATTTTGCTGATGATGATTGAAGGAAGTGTGTTTTGTGACTCTCCATCACATGCTGACAGGATGACATGACAGTCTGTTTGACAAGAGAGAGTGAAATCAGCTTTGTAATGAACTGATGCGATAATCAGATCGCTTTCTCAGTTTCCTGAGTTGTGACCTTAGGTGAAGAAGAAGGAGAAGTAACTAAACACTCCTAGTGACAGAGATAACCTGATGTCCAAATGATTGCACCATCAACCAGATTTACAAATACTGATATGCATAAATTAAAATGGTTCAAAACCAGTGTTTTTTTCAGTTTTGGTTGCTCATTAGATGCGTCCTTCTCTTCATGCAGATCTTCATTTGGCCGCCGAATTGGGTAAAAATTTATTGGAGCAGAACAGAGACTTAGAAGAGACGCTCCAACAGATGTACATCAGCAACCAGGAACAGATACAGGAGATAGAGGTACTGCTATCAAGCGATCGATTTATCTATTTCTGACCAAACTCTCTGTTTTGAGTTAATGAAAACCTTCATATGCACAGAAAAGCAGTCTTTTATTGACACAGTTCCTCTAGCTACATCTTCTGCATTATCAAGTGATTTTATGAGTGTATAAATCTTTGTCTTATCTTAAAAGGCAATCAAACTTATTTGTGACTTATTTGTTTTAAGTCGCTGGGGTATATTTGTAGCAATAGCCAACAATACATTGTATGGGTCAAAAAAATTGACCCTTATTACTTATGGTTTTGTGCTCCAGGGTCACATTTGATTTGCATTTTGCTAAGAATAACTGAGGAAAAGCCTTTAAATTGTCCTTAAGCTGATGCAGTTAAAGCTCAGGTATCTGAACCCGTTTGATTGTAGTTTAATGTTTCTTTCTCTTTGTTCAGTATCTTTCTAAACAGGTGGATTTGCTGAGGTCAGTGAACGATCAGCACGCTAAAGTCTATGAGCAGCTGGATTTAACCGCACAAGACCTGGAGCTGAAAAACCAGCGACTGGTGCTGGAGAACAGAGCAGCTCAGCTGAAGATCGAAGGGTAAGACTTCAGAAATGATTGTAAATGAATGCATCAAGCGAAGGATGGTATACTTTCAATTGCGTTTCTCCTGATCGCAGGCTCACAGAGACGGTGGAAGGGCTGCAGACTCAGGTGGAGGAGCTCCAGAGAGACATGCAGAAGCCGAAGCTGGTTTCTGATGAACAGGCCCGGTCCAGTGATTGTGATAGAGTTCAGTGCAAGGAGACCTGTCAGTTACACGAGTAGGTTTTTGCAACACATTTTTGTGCATTTTAACTCGCCACTGTGTTTTGTGCTACAGTAGGTCGAGTCCGTGAAACTAGTGGCCTTTAAACAGTCACGGTCAAGAAGAACTTCCTTCCCACACATTTATATTCCTGCCTGACTCGGCTTAATCTGCTGGAGTTCACGCGGGCAGGGTTGTATGACGCAAGAAAAGGAAAATATGCTATATATTTAGTTGCATGTACATTCGCAACGTTATTTCTCACAATGCTGACTTCTCGCAATTCCAACTTTATTTCTTATATTTGCAAATTTGATATCTCAGAAGTATGACTTTATTTCTCAAAGTGGTAACTTTATACTGTAGCTTTATATCTAACAATTGAGACTTCATTTTTTGCAATTGTGACTTTATTTCTAACAATTGTGACAATTTTTTGTAATTGCGACTTTATATCTAACAATTGAGACTTCATTTTGCGCAACTGTGACTATTTCTAACAATTGCGACTTCATTGTTTGTAATTGCGACTTTATTTTTCGTAATTGCAACTTTATATCTAACAATTGCATCTTCATTGTTTGTAATTGCGACTTTATATCTAACAATTGTGACTATTGTTCGCAACTGCAACTTTATATCTAACAATTGCGACTTTATATCTGACAATTGTGACTTCATTTTGCGCAGCTCTGACTTTATTTCTAACAATTGCGACTTCATTGTTTGTAATTGCAACTTTATATCTAACACTTTACTTTAGGTCCTATCCTTCAGTTTTTCTCATCGAATATCCTGTTTCATTCTGAAATACGTTAAAATAGGCTGCAAACTGCAATTCATGTCGACTTTAAAGTCTGGTTTAGTTGATCTCAGAAAAAGTAAATATTTTACCTAATATTTTAGTCTATACAACTCCAGATTTCAGTAAAATGCAATCTTTTGAATTAATTTATACCATTATGATTCTCATATATTCGATCCTCAGTTATCTGACTAACGGCTCTGATTTCTTCTCACCATGCTGCATGTATTTCAGGTGCTTTTCCCATGAGCGCTCTGTTTCCACCAGCAGCTCGTCTCTGAAGCGTGAGGAACAGGACGAGCTCTGGGAGCTCAAGCGCTCGGTTGATTCCCTGCAGGCGCAGCTGAGCACAGAGCGCGCTCAGAGAGAGGCGGCCGAGCTGGAAACTGATGCTCTGGCGCATGAACTCATCCAGCTGGAGCCCAGAGCAGCGCTGCTGGGAGTCTACAAGGAGCGCCTGGCCGAGACGGAGGCTGAAGTGCAGGAGCTCCGCCTGCTTTTGCGCTCGAGCAAAGACAACGTGGACCTCCCATTGGATGATGAAGCGGGCGGGGCCGGACACAGGGGGCGGAGCCTGCGGTGCTGCAGCAGCGAGAGGCAGTTGCTAAGCAACGAGCAGCCTGAAGGGCAGCATCATGGGATCTCTCTGCTGAACGAGATGGATGCTCAATACGCCGCCCTGCAGGAGAAATACGACACGCTGCTGCGCCGCTGCCAGGATGGGAAGTTGTCCGAGAACCAAAAAACTGCTCAAACGCACACAAACACCAAGAACGATTCCCAGCAGCCCGAGTACAAGGCCCTGTTTCAGGAGATTTTCAACTTTATCCAAAAGAGCAAAAAGGACCTGAAGGAGAACAGGATCAAGCCCAGTCAGGCTGAATGAGGCACTGATCTGCATCTATGTCTGAACTGAGGGAATTATACTGACAGGACTAGGATGGTGTGATACCACACATTACTCTCTGCTTTTATTGCCACTTTTATTGTCTGGTGAGTGTATATAAAGCACTTTTGTAAATACTTCCAAATGTCACTGTGAAACAAAAAGCTGTAAACTTAAATGTACTGGAAATCTTTGTGTATTTATAGTGGGATGAATCTCAACAAAGACATTTCCAGGTTATATATTACCACATAATCAGTAGAAAAAAAAAATATATATTAGTATAAATCAATACAATAAATAAAAATACAGTAAAGCCTTTTTAAAGCCAAACTATTTTAATGAACATTAACTAATGATCTGTGAAGAAGAACAATATAATAAAATTGGGTTGTTGTGATGCTGTAATGTTTACTGATGTTTTACTTAGTAAATCATTCTGCCCAGAAACAATTAAAGCAATTAAAAATCACTGTAAATTAAAGGCAAAACATTAGATGAACACAAACATGCACAGATGTTTTACTATTTAAGTATATCATTTATACATATATTAATGTATTATTACCCTCTAACTCTATAGCACTCTATTCTAATTCTATTCTAAAAAAAAACACGTGTCCCTTTTAGACTTGCACTCTATTCATTTGCTGATTTAAAAAAAAACAACTAACACTTGCTTTCTAATCTTTTTGTATTCTATCTGTTTTCTTTTTATTTATTATATTATTTTATAAAAACCTTGCTATGTGTACTGCGTTAAGCTGAGACTCTCTTGTTAGTTTTGATCGCTTCTGTTGTCCTCGCTTTGGATAAAAGCATCTGCTAAATGACTAAATGTAAATGTAAACGTAAATATCATATTTTGTCTGCATTACAGTAATGTGAAAGAGTGAAAATAATGAAATGCAGTTATCAAATTGATATAAAAATAGACTATTTTCTTGTGAATATTGAGATTTATATTTAAATATTTACAACAGCTTTGTAAAATTAAGTCTAGTATGCTTTAGTCATAACTGGTCCGTGCATTTGTTGCATCTGTTAAAGGAAATCCATTATCTTGAAGATGTCAAACTTTTACTTTCAGTCTTCACCTCGTTGTCAGGTCGTGTTAGTATCATTCATTCATAACTCCACAACAGGGCAAGAAAGTGTCTTTTATCGTGTGAACTTTCAGCTGTTCATCTTTCAACTTTATTCTGCATATAAATGGACTTTCGACCCAGATTGTGGTCGTCAGAGAACATGGTCTTCAGTCCCGGTGGAAAGTCTGCTTCTAATCTAAGCCCCTGATAAGATTTGAGTGACAATGTATTTATCAGGCGGACATCTTCAGACTTCAGACATTATACCGGAGATGACACTAAAATGGAAAAATTAAAAAGGTATAATGTATTATAAGCAGCACATCTGCTTACTTAGACACTGGGTAGAAACTGATATACAATATGGAAGAATTGACCCATTTTGAGACCATTTCTAGCATATTGTGAAAAATATCAATGAAGTACTGTAATCAATAATCAGTGATTATATGTAAATGATTAACCTCAAAAACAGAATGTATTATTATTGTATTTCTTTAATACTATATGAAATATTTTCTTGAAAATCAATCATAAAAATAAAGTACAACGTTATAATTTGACATTATAGTAATTTTTGGGCATTTAACGGAGCTCAAGTGTTTCTCAGTTTGAGTGTCGCTTTTGTATTAACCTTGTAAATTCAGTGCAATATGTAAATATGCTATTTAGTATATACTGCTTAATTTCTTTATGATGTAAAATAAACTAAAAATAAAAAGTTAAGTCTTGCAATTTTAATTTTCGCTAAATGTCCTAGTTACACATTTTTATTAGATATAACAGTAATTTATGCATAATTATATCCAACTATCCCTAAACCCAACCAAACCCCATATTAACTAAATAATTAGTATTATTTTGTATTTAATTGCATAACTGCAACAAGGGCTCCTTAATATAAAGCGCAACCTAATTTTCTTTATACAATGCAGATTGTTTCAAAGCAGCTTCACATTAACAAACAAGAAAATAAAAGAGTTAATGTTGTAAAATACATCAATTTCAGCTGTAGAGAAGACAAAAGCATCATTACTCGGATCAATTCATATTTTGTTCTCATCCGATAATATCAGCTCAGTCAAATCAATAAAAATTTGTCTTTTGTAGGGAAAAATTAAATGAGAAACTTTGAAGACAAGATGTCAGTTGCAATGTTTATTCAGAATGACACAAATAAAAAAGGTCAGATTTGGGGTTTTCAGCGGTGGACTTGGCAACGATGATCCAGAATATGAATATGTGGAATGCTTAATAAACAGAACTTGAACGCTTCATATGCACGTGTGGAAGAGACACAGACAGAGACAGTTATATATGTGCATGTGAAGATGATTTCAGTCATAACTGCGAGATTGCAAATCATATTGATACAATATTTCCCCTGAATAATTAAGAGGCACTTTTTCACACCCAAACACAGTTTAGCCACTTCAACAAAACTCCCAGGTCCTCAGTTTCACTTGCATAACAAGAGAAAAAAAAAAAACATTATGCATTTTTTTATTTTCGTAAGAAATTAATGTCTAAATTGCTTCCGCATTTATTCAGAATGCCATAAATGCTCTGAAATAAAATGGACAAGGTTGCAAATATAAATTCAATGCAAACGTCATTCAGAGCTTCGCATTCTGATGCAAATCTACCATCAGGTCCAATAAACATTCATCGATTCATATATTCGATTTTCAGGGTTTGAATGGATCTAAACTGCTCCAGAATCAACCGTGTCCAAATGTTTTGTCCTTTTTTTGTTGTTGTTGTCACAGAGCTGTAAACACTTCAGCGGGAGCTTCACAGCCTTCACTTGAGCAGAGAAATTAATATTTCAGAGGATTCATTATGATCTAGTGTTTCTTTGGGTTACAGTGAAGTCAGGGAAAAATAAACTTAATATGCAATAAAAATCAAGGAAATTATTAAATCAAACATCTTTTTTTCAGTCAGCTTAATGTAATAAACAAGGCCGAAAAGCTCCCGAAGGCCACAAGCAGGATAAAATGAGATGAACCATGATCTCCTGTCATACTTTCATATTAAATCATGAAAAAGAAACCAAAAGAAAACCAGCATTAACTGATAGTCTGCTTATGTGTTCAGCACACAACTCCTTTCCTTAGACTTTAATTTCCCGCAAATGCAGGATCGAATGGATCTTTAACCCTTTTCGTGAGATGCTGATGTGACCAGAGGTAACGTATGCGGAGGCTCCGGAAGTGGGCGTGTCCTCGAGGGCAGTGATTGGTTGGTGTGTGTTGGCTCCGCCCCCCTGTGCAGCGTTCCCTCTCACTTAAACCTTGGGGGGGACGTGTGATTGACAGGATCTCCGGCGCTCCTGCTGTCCCGTCAGGAGGGAACGGTTCCCTTCAGATACCACATCCCTCCCAAACTCGTGCAGCACTCCTGAACAGCACACAGCAGTTATCAGCACATTCTCGCTTCAACAATCACTAATCATTTTCCTTCATTCAGATGACTGGAGAGGCTTTCAGGCTCCAGTTATATTCTGCACTTACCACACATCATGCATTACTAGCAGATGGTCTAAGACTAACGATGACAGTCACAGACCGATTACATTGGTGTTTTTTAAAGGGGTATTTTTATTATTTTCTGGTAGCCTAAAATTATGTATTAATATGTAGGGTTTTTCTTAACTTTAAAATGCCTATGTAAAAATAAGAATAAATTAATTAATTTTATCATCTTTTCTCCTTCAATTTCTGAATGTTTCATTTAATTGATTTATTGCTTGTAATTTGTTATTTATTTATGCATGCATTTACTTTACTTTTCTGACTACTACTTGGAAAACCAAATGTTTACTTGAAATATACATACCA
>NW_015542451.1:273812-295177 GCF_001515605.1 Sinocyclocheilus anshuiensis
TATATATATATATATATATATACATATATACATATATATATACATATATACATATATATATATATATATTTATATTCATTTCAGACGTGTTGCATCTATTTGTTGCCATGTGTGCATATAAATTTTATTGTTGAAAATAAGTTAGAATTTTACATTAAAGTTGATTTATTTAATGTAATTTATTTATTAATTTTATTTTTCCGATAGTCTTTTTTATTTAGTTATTTATGATTTAATGCCATATCAGCACCAATAGCTATATGACAAAAAACAGTATTATGATTACAATATCATTTCAATATATTGTTTACAAGAGTTTACCAAAAACAACCAACATAAAAAATAAACAAATACTTAAAATCTGCCTGTCTGTCAATTTACTTGAAAGAAATAAATGACATAGAATAAAGGTGACATACCATTGTTTTAATAAAACAAAACAAAATAAAAAATCATACAAATAAATAGAAAAAAAAAGAAAAACGAACTATTGACAGTATCTATTAGATGATTTATTGCTTGTAATTGGTTATTTACTTATTTTTCTGACTTTTTAATCATTTGTCTAACACTTGAAAAACTATTTGGAAAAACAAAGCAATGTTTACTTATTTGAGAAATAATTAAAGTAAACATACCATTGTTTTAATTAAAAATAAAAATAAATATTGACAGCTTTTTTGGTTAATTTATTGTTTGTAATGTGTTATTTTTCCTGACTTTTTATTTGCTTGTCTAAAAATTTTGTTCGGAAAACAAAGCAATGTTTACTTAATTAAGAAAAACTTGAAGGTTACATTTTAAAATAAGAAAATACAACAAAACTTAACAAAATAACAATGTATTCAAAGTTACTTATTTTTGTAGCACAACTCTAGAAATGTAACATTGTAATGGCACCTTGAGCAGTCGATCCACGTCGGTTTTGGTGGCGGCGTCACTGAGCTCCTGAGTGAGGCGCGTCTGGATCACGCTTCTTCTGACGCGATAGTTCTTCATGAAGATCTCGAACAGAACCTGGCGGTGCTGCGGACGAAGACAAAAGCATTCTTGACTAACTGCTAACAGTCACAGACACCAACAACAAGACTCAAAATCAGGGATGCACAATATTATCTGAACTGGCCGATAAAGGCTCAAAATGTAAACTTCGGCCGGTTCCGACAATATCGGTAAAGTCGAATAATATTGTAATATCGATAAATTCAGATAATATTGTGCATCACAGACACAGACTCAAAATCAGGGATGCACGATATTATCGGAACCGGCCGATAAAGGCTCAAAATGTAAACATCAGCCAGTTCCGATAATATCGGTATATTCTAATAATATCGTAATATCGGTAAATTCCGATAATATTGCGCATCACACACACAGACTCAAAATCAGGGATGCACGATATTATCGGAACCGGCCGATAAAGGCTCAAAATGTAAACATCAGCCAGTTCCGATAATATCGGTATATTCTAATAATATCGTAATATCGGTAAATTCCGATAATATTGCGCATCACACACACAGACTCAAAATCAGGGATGCACGATATTATCGGAACCGGCCGATAAAGGCTCAAAATGTAAACATCAGCCAGTTCCGATAATATCGGTATATTCTAATAATATTGTAATATTGGTAAATTCCGATAATATTGTGCATCACAGACACAGACTCAAAATCAGGGATGCACAATATTATAGGAGCCAGTCGATAAAGGCTTAAAATGTAAACATCGGCTGGTTTCGACAATATCGGTAAAGTATAATAATATCGTAATATCGGTAAATTCCGGTAATTTCCGTAAATTCCGATAATATCGTGCATCACAGACACAGACTATATTATTGGAACTGGCCGATGTTTATATTTTAAGCCTTTATCGGCCGGTTCCGATAATGTAGTCTGTGTTTGAAAAAAATTACGCTGATATGTGTTTGATTAAAGGGGTCATATGATGCTTTTTTAAAGATCATTATTTTGTGTATTTGGTGTAACAGAATATGTTGACATGCTTTGAGAAAGGAAAACTTGAAATCGCATCATATGACTCCTTTAAATAAAGCAGTAATTGATGTCATAAAATCACGATTATGTTTTGATGGAAAGTCAGATGCCAAACAAAAGGAAATATATCGGTATCTGCAAATATCGGCAAATCAGATATCAGCAAAAATCCAACACTGTGCATCCCTCCTCAAAATCACAATAAATCAGGCTGCAGCTCCCAGAAATCACCTTGTCGAAAGTTTCTCCGCTCTCCCACAGGCCGAAGACCTTCTGCTCGTCTGCCGTAGCATTGCTCTGAGGAGGAAACTACACACACAAACACACAACGAGTTCAGAAACAGCCAATGCACCGTCTAATGCTAGCATTAAGACAATTACTTTTGTACTATTTTAAGTATTTGTTAGACATGTTGCATGCTGTTGCCCTTTCTGTGTGTCGTCATGTGGGTGCACATGAATGAATGTTATAAAATATCATTATTACATGTGTTCATTTAGTGAAAACATTTTATATAGATTTGTTTAACCTCTTGCATGAAATGTTTTGAATCCAAGTGACTGAAAACACACTTTTAAGCCACACACACACACACACTCAATCCAATTAGCCTTAAGAAGAAAAGATCAGACCACATCTTAAACTCAAACACATTACCTCAATGAGCAGGGCAGACATACAAGACAATGAAAGCCAGAAACTAACGAACATAAAACAGTTCACTTGTGCTCAGACGTAGGGTGACCACCTGGCAATAGATCTGTTGCGGGACAGTAGATGTGATTTTGAGGGACAATGCGAGACACGTGTGAGACAGATACAATCACTTCTGTTATGCTATGAGGGCTGCCAAGTGTATATGATACGACGATAGTTTCTCTCAAATGAAACGGGAAGTTCTGGAGATGTTGTTCATGCATTTGTGTCCAAATTTAGTGAGGCATGCAGGATTCATATTTAATGATTTGTATGGTGAAAAGCGCTGTACAAATAAACTTGAATTGAAATTGAATTGTATTAAACGATGAATACATACATGATGCCGTTTTGTTTATAGTTGTCTAAGCAACTTAATTATAATTGGTTTATAAACATTTTAAACATTATGCACTTTTTTTCACAGATAGTCATGTTATCTTATGCTTTGAATAAACGTGCATTAGTAATATTTTGCTCGATGCGCCCTCTTGTGGCTTCAGAAGCTTTTCTTCACCCTAACTGGAAATTATGCATTTTAAATTCTACTATAATTCAAATTTTGATCATATTTAAGTACAAAATTCTAATTTAGTTTCAGCGATTTTGACAGCCCTAATCCAAACAAAATTCTGTGACATTCCGTGTTATAGAGTAAATTCCGTTTTTATGAAGTCACAGGGCCCCACAGATGCATATGTTGAATCAGTTTAAAACAAAACAATACGGTGCATTAAAATCGCACAGCATCCGCATGATCCATCACAGTACTTACAGGCACCAGGATCTGTTTGCACTGGCTCTGGAGGATGGTGTCCTGGAGCATGCGGTCCGTCACGTGACCGTACACCGAGTGACCCGTGGGCAAACTGGCCAGATGCAGGTTAAACAGCCTCTTCACTTCACTCAGGCACAAAACATAGTGCTTCCGGAAGGTGCTCCGCACAAACTCCTGCAGCTCCGGGGTGAAGGCGTGACCGTGACCGTGTCCGTTATGAGGGTCCGAGAGTGGAGAGGTAGGGTCGGGGTAACCGTTGATCGAGCCGTTTGTGTCCATGGGCTCTTCAGAGTCACTCATGGGCTCCTGTTTGACCTGCACCGGGGTGCTAGATTCACCGGACGAGCCCGTGTTTGTAGACACCTTCGGTCTCCGAGAGTCCAGCTCCCTCTGCATGAGGGCGTGGTTTTCTCTAGCGCTCTCCCTCGCCGCTTTCAGACGCTGATCTCCGCTGACGTGAGCGGGCGCTACAGCAAACACAACACGACGTGAACACACAGAACGAACACTGTTCAAAAGTTTGGGAAAGAAACTAATATTCTCATCCTGCAGAGATGCATTAAATCAGTAAAGACATTTTTAATGTTACAAAAGTGCTGTTCTTTTGAACTTTCTATTCATCTGTGAATCTTGAAAAATAAAATGCATCACAGTTTCCACAAAAACATTAAGTGTGTTCAACATTGATAATAATCAGAAATGTTTCTAATAATCAGCATATTACACTGATTTCTGAAGATCATGTGACACTGAAGACTGGAGTAATGATGCTGAAAATACAGCTTTGATCACAGAAATAAATGACATTTTAACAGACATTCACATTGAAAACAGCTGTTTTAAATTGTAATAATATTTCACATTTTTTTTACAGCATTTCTGATCAAATAAATGCATCCTTGCTGAGCAGAAGAGACTTCTTCCAAAAACATTTAAAAATCTTACCGACCCCAAACTTCTGAACAGTAGTGTGTATAGTTACATATATATATATATAGTACATAAATAAGTCAGAACATACCCATCCGAGCATCCTTTTTAGCCACAAAGTCATCTTTGGAGAAGTTAAACACTTTTTCCAACCTGTAATATAGTGCTCATTTAGAAACACTAGGAGATTCTCACTTCCTATTAAGAACTATATACGATATCTTCAATTATTCACCTTATTCAGCTAAAGCATTAGTTCACCAAAAAAAATTAAATTTCCCCATATACACTCAGCCTCATGTTAGTATAAAACGCAGCAGTGCTTATCAGGTTAACAAAGTGCTTTTGTGTTTCATAGAATAAAGAAAACTTGGATTTGGAACGGTGTGGAATGAATAGATGATGATAAAATGTTCATTTTTTGGGTGAAATATCTCTTTAAAGGCAACAAACTCAAAGTTTTTTATCAGATTCTGCGAGGTCATGTCATACTTAGACTGAATGCCCAGCCAAAGCATCTGCTGCCTTTGAGCCACATCAGGATGCTTTCTGATGAAATCATGATCTGTGGGCAGCAGGAACTCCCAGCCTCGGTTTAATCGAGGGACCGACATCTGCTCCAGGAAGTCCTTCACGTCCTCTGGAGGAAGCTGTAGTCACATGACACAGAAAAACATCTGAGGACGACAGCAGCACCAGCAGCGGAATTATAATGATTAATGCACACACACACACACACACACACACACACACACACACACTCTGAAGCTGGACGTTTGTACAATTACACTAAAAGAGCTTTGACTTAAACTATCAATCAGAGACAGAAGACATGGATCATTTAGAGACCTAAGAAATGGATCAAATATGATACAGTCGCTTTATAGGGTTAAAGTCTACATATGGCTACATAAAGTTTCAAGACTATAAAGATAAAAACATCCCATCTTGTCCTTACAGCGCCACCTTCTGTTACACTCAAGTACACACACACAAACCTTAATGATGGCAGCGACCTCTTTTCTCATCAGGGTTCTTTCTAAGGTGAATCTCCACATCTGAAAGGGCAACAAGGATCAAATGCATTTACCAAATCAGCAAACATTAATAGTAATAATTGTGACCTTGGACCACAAAACCAGTCATAAGGGTCAATTTTTCGAAATTGAGGTTTATACAGCATCTGAAAGCTGAATAAATAATCTCTCCATTGATGTATGGTTAGGATATGTTAGGATAGGACGATATTTGGCCGAGATACAACTATTTGAAAATCTGGAATCTGAGGGTGCAAAAAAATCTAAATATTGAGAAAATCATCTTTAAAGTTGTTCAAATGAAGTTCTTAGCAATGCATATTACTAATCAAAAATTAAGTTTTGATATACTTACGGTAGGAAATTTACAAAATATCTTCATGGAACATGATCTTTACTTAATATCCTAATGATTTTTGGCATAAAAGAAAAACCTATAATTTTGACCCATACAATGTATTGTTGGCTATTGCTACAAATATACCCCAGCGACTTAAGACTGCTTTTGTGCTCCAGGGTCACAATTAATATTTAGTAATCACATTGCTTTTCCTTACTATCAAACCAGGAGACAGGAATCATATCAGGCTGTGACCACAATATTTCTGCCAGATATAAAACAAAAAAACACCCTTATACTTAAACTAAATGCTGCTGGATGGCAAGCTGTTTATTGCTCTTATTTATTCATGCACAACCAAAAAAGTCGCAAAATGCCATTAAATTGAGAATAAGTTAACTTATTGTGGAAATCCTTTCTTTATACTTTTGTCAATTAAACAAAGGTCAAAGAGAGTGAACAAATCATATTCTTGATTTAATGGCATTTTCCAAAACATCCCAACTTTTTTTGGAATTGAGGTTGTAGCTACTACCATTATGATATTATTATTTTTTTACTGTTAATAATTTTATTTTTAGGTTTATGACTGCTGTTTTTGCTTATACTGTATGTACTCCTGTAATTGTTTAATTTTCACCTTTCTTTTATTTTTATTTCATGCTGTCCATGCCTAAACTGCATCATATGAAGGTTCCACTATTATATGACCTCGCTCTGCTTTACCTGTAAGTAACCTTGTTCTGTTTCTCTTACCGCATGATTACACATTAATGTCTATATATGTGACTCTGGAGTACAAAAGCAGTCTTAAGTTGCTGGGGTATATTTGTAGCAATAGCCAACAATACATTGTATGGGTCAAAATTATACATTTTTCTTTTATGCCAAAAATCATCAGGATATTAAGTAAAGATCATGTTCCATGAAGATATTTTGTAAATTTCCTACCGTAAATATATCAAAACTTTATTTTTTATTAGTAATATGCATTGCTAAGAACTTCATTTGAACAACTTTAAAGCTGATTTTCTCAATATTTAGATTTTTTTGCACCCTCAGATTCCAGATTTTCAAATAGTTGTATCTCAGCCAAATATTGTCCGATCCTAACAAACCATACATCAATGGAAAGCTTATTTATTCAGCTTTCAGATGATGCATAAATCTCAATTTCGACAAATTGACCCTTATGACTGGTTTTGTGCTCCAGGGTCACATATAGCTAATGACGGCAATATCTGTAATTGTATGATACAATCATGTGGCGAAAATCAAAATAAAGGAGAAATATAAATGAAGCTCACCACAAAGTCTCGACCACGACAGAGCACTTCAGCAGGAACACCGCTGTGTGAGCTACAGGTGTTTTTGGGATACAGCACATCACTGCCAAAGACGCAAACCACAGAACTTCAGCATCTACTCAAACATCACGCATCGACTTAATGTAGGAAGGAAACAAACAGCGCACCTCTTCACGACCCAGTTTCCCTGGACGAGCAGCGCCACCTGCTGGATGCAGCGCAGTACAACGGTGGAGTCCGTTCCCGAGGCCAGCAGCCCCATCAGATTGGCAAACGGCATCACCTTGACTACGAGCAAAGGAAAACATTTACACACAGGGTTTCTGCAGGCAAAACAATACCTCGATGCATTCTCTGAATGTAAATGTCTAGCGGGAACACAATGAATTTACCTTCTGATCACACCGCAAAAAAAGAGATGTTCTTCCTCTGTCTTGTTTTCCAGTGCAAATGTCTAAAGAATCTTAAAGGGCATCCCTTTTACAAGATGTCATATAAGTCTCAGGTGTCCCCAGAATGTGTCTGTGAAGTTTCAGCTCAAAATACCCCACAGATCATTTATTATATCATTTTGAAAATGCCTATTTTGAGTGGAAGCGGAAACACGCTGTTTTCATGCCTGTATCTTTAAATGCAAATGAGCTGCTGCTCCCCGCCCCCTTTTCCAGAATAAGGCGGAGCCTAGTACCTCAAATACAAAAAAAACATCTGTTTAGGTTTGATAACCATGTCTATCGTGCTGAAATCATGCGTTTTAAAGCCATATCAGTTTAAACTAGGGTTCACAGAAAGCGGTACTAAAGTAAGTTCTCTTTCATGTCTTATTGCACTTAAACTGTCAAATACACAAACGTTTATGTTTAAAACACACATAGGTTACACAAACACAGTCGGTTATGTCTGTGAAGGTAAACAGCTGGGAAAGAAATCGCATGTTTAAAGTAGATCTGTATGTTAAGTAACAGCAGCACCAAAACATGCAGATTAAGGGGCGGTGATATTATAATAAGATCCCCTTCTTACGTCACTAGGGGAGCGAAATCTGAGCGGCTCGTTTTTTCACATGCTTGCAAAAAATAAAGTTACTGGGTTGTCCTTTTTCACGTTGTCTGGGTTTGTAGATGCACCAGGGACCCAATTATAGCACTTGAATGCAGAAAAAGTCCGATTTTCTTGATATTTCCCCTTTAAGATGCATTCACTTGAGATATAAAGTCTTGTTTTCTAAGAAGCTGATCAGAAATTAAGTTAGTTAAGAACAAATATCGGCCAACGGGCTTTAGAAGAATCAACGTAATTCAAACTCATTTTGTTTAGTTTTTCCAAGACATTTAAAATTTTCAGTAAACCTATCTTGATTTAATGTTTTGACGTTCAGATAATTGCACTGGAAAACAAAAACACTGAGGAAGACATTCGTGCTTTGCAGTGCATTCAACATTTAATGAATTCTGATTTAAGGCCTTGATTTGTGAAAGAGTGAATTAAGACTTTAAGACCTGCAGAGATGAACAAAGACGTAACCCAAGCTCACCATTCTTCATCAGCGTCCTGACTTGCTCACCCAGAGGCAGCGTGCGGAGCTGGGCCATTGAGAGCACGTTACTGGGACCCATGGGCTTGATGCTAGAGGACGAGACGGCATAAGATGGGGAACATGGGGAAAATACCGCCACCTGTATGTTCTTCTACTTACACTTTCTCTTCAGCCAGTGGAGGCATAAGCATGGCCAGATATTCACTGAGGAGAGAACAAACACATCAGGTGAACACACAGGTATTTGACAGACGGATGCTCCAGTGCTCGAGGGTAAATGCAGACACTAACCGCGGTGTTTTCACCAGTTCTGTGTTCTCTGTGGCATCCATGGCCTGACAGTAAAGATACTGGCGCTCGTGCTCAGAACGTCCGTCCTAAAGATAGAATCACAATAAACGAGAATGCATAAGGAATATAATATATATTGAATGACTTCCCAACTTTTTTGTCAGCTAAAACGTATTAGACGAGATTTTAAAGTTAATATTACAATAATTTAACATTTAACACATTTGCAGTTCCACATTTAATTCGATGCGTTTGCAGTTCTTTGATGTCAGTTAACGTTCGCATGACATGCAAGTAAACAATTTATTTTATTTTAATTTTTTAAAAATTCAAAAATTCTATAGTTCTGCGATTTGAACTGTGATGAGATAAAATTTCACTTTCGTGTTCCAAATGGTTTTTTTTTAAATCCGGTCATAATTATTTTTACTGTTATTATTATTATTAGAATTAGGGTTACAAAGGGGTGGAAAATTTCCGGAAACTTTCCAAAAATCCCTGGAATATTCCAAAAAAATCCTGGAATGTTTCCGAAATTTACTGGAAATTTTCCACCTTTTTGCAACCCTAATTATAATCATATAATAATAACTATTATTATTAGGTTTAACTGTAATTTAAGACAGAAATACACTGGAAATTAACACAGAAATACATTACCATTCACAAATTAAGACTATAATTAAATTAAAAATTAAATTAAATAGATTTGATATGATCAAATATTGAAAACCAAACATTACTTGAAGTCCCAGAGATTTTATGCTAATATTTCAATAATGAGATAAACATTTCACTTCCTTGTTCCAAACATTCACAGTTTAAAAAAATAAATAAATACAGAAATACATTACTGTTATAAATTACAACTGTACTGTAAAATAAAATATTTCATAATATAATACAATTCTTACTTTGCACTAGGGCTGGGCGATATGGCCAAAAAAATTTATCACGATAATTTTTTTTTTTTCATATCAGTCGATATCGATAATTATCACGATAAATGTCAAATCTTGATTTCTTTTAAGTGTAAAGCCAGATTTTTGCTCCAAAGTGAAAGTTGTAGAAACCAGACCGTTAATTTTCCTTAACAAAATAAATATCTAAATAGAAAAAATAATTTCTTAGTTTCAGCATGTTCTAATGAGTGATATTGTTTCAAATCAAGAAACAGGCTTGGGTTACCTGATAATATTAATAATAATAATATCACTTTTTGTCTCTTAGAAATGCACATTTGATAGTAGCTTGAGATAGGATGCAGATGTAGATTTTTGTTCATAATCAAAATCAGTAACATCTGTAAAAAATTGTAGCAACCTCAGTTTAATATGGTTACATTTATTCTGACCAAGTATTTATTTATTTTTTAAATGAAGCATTGGTCTCACATAGTAGCATACATTTAAATCATGATAAACACAGTTAAAACCACACATATAGCACCTCAATACCATGGTAAAAATATAACTATATGGTTATACAGCCCTACTTTGCATTACAAGTTATAATACTAAAATCAACGTCTTGCATTCTTCACTTTTAAAGGTTGAGACGGCATGTTTACTGATTTCAAGATCAAAGCCAAAGTCTTTGTAAGTGTAACAAATGTATAAAAATGATACAAATGTCATGTGTTTGTTTGATCCGATTTACAGTGTCTGTGATGCGTGCTGCAGCGGGTCACATGATCACACGCACCTTTATACCGTGGTAATGCAGGTGAACCCATGGCTCTTCAGCCTGTTTCTTCTGCAGGAACTCATAGGACTGGATGCGGCGCTGACGGGCCTGTTCTGACTCGGGCCGGGAAAACCTCACCTGGTTAAAGGACAAGTCAACAATAAGAGCGATGAGCAGGACCAGGCATTTTATTCCCTACTTGCCAAAAACAAAGAAAACAACTGCATGAAGTCTTACAGTGATCTGTTTAACATCTTCTTCTGCTTCGTCCTGAGAAGAGTCTCCAGCTGCAAACCCACGCACTCGTTAGTCGTTGACAACAATTATGACAAAGCACTGGGCAATGACATTTTATCAAAGATGACACATCTATATATATATATATATGTATATGTATTTGACCTTGACATACAAAAATGCATTTAAATTTCTTTTAAAAATAACAATGTATGCTCAAATATGTACGTACTTTTTAATTTCTCAGTCATTTTTAGTTATTAAATTAAAACCTTTCTGGAAAATGGGGAAAAATGTTTTGAAAATCATGTACTTTTCATTTTACACATATGCAATAACGTGTATGTGTCTAATATCTCTACATCCCCTTGTAAAATTAAATTGTTAATATATGTTGATTTTGTTTTAATAGATTTTATTACTTTGTTATTCTTCTGTTTACTTGTTTATTATTTTTTTTGTATGTGCAGAGAGTTAAAAAAAAGCATTTCAATGCACACTGTACTATGCATAATTGTGTGTGTGACAAATAAAATCTGTATGTGAATTTAAAAAGCAAAATGAGTATGACGTTTTCTAAGAACTCGGCATAAGTTCATCATAGACACTCTTATTAATATTTGTGATAATTTGATTTTAAAAAGAAAAATAAGTGCAATCTTCATTTGCCCTATAAGAGCAAATTTAGAAGAAAAAAACCCACACAAGTGACCCAAAAACACCCCATACCTTCGTTGGCTGCCTCTCGTTCTCTATGTTTAGTGTCAGCTTTATCCAGGTAGGTGAAGCTGGGTCTCATCTGGAGGATTCCCTGCAGTGGAGTGAGATGAAGCTCTCCTGCCACCAAAACATCACAGCACAGCACATTAGGGCGATATGGGCAAAAATTCATATCTCTGTATTTTTTGGCCGATTTGCGATATTCAGTATATATCTCGGTATTTTCGTTTTTGTATTTGTATTTTAAAAATCTGTATTTAATATATATATATTTAACTTCCCACCCAATGTTGTCCAACAAAACAATACATATTAAAGGCTATGAAAACAAATAAAGTGACTGTAACCATGTAAGCCTTCATATCATGTGCAAAAAAAGGGTTAAAATCACATTTCATTCTAACATTGTAACATCGCAATCTAAAAACTAAAATAAGGCTTTTAAAGCAGAAGTTAAATTCACTAAACTAAAAATGAAAATAAATGTGAATAAAAGCACAGAGTTGTGTTATTACAGTCACTTTACAGTCAGTGCTGTCATAAAAATAGACTTACTTGTAGGTTTAAAACTCTACATGTCACATTTATTGTCCAACAACAGATATTTCAGCGAAATGTATATTTTAGTCAGAATTATTGCGCTCCTATTTAATCGAGCTCTGTCTGTTTCACTGAAGTCTGTGAAGTTTAGCGGAGAATAGGCTCGCGCACTGACAGAAAAATTGAAATATTTCTAACATTTACAGACGGAGAATATACCTGTGAAATGTAAGTTCTGCATTCAGGAAGACGGCACATCTCAAACACATTAAACAGCGCGAGTAGCCTTTCTGTCAGAGCATATGACTAATAAACTAATATGCGAAGCGAAGCTATAAACTAAGTCTTACCAGTTTTTAAAGGCCTTAATATGAAGCTTGTCACATGTTTAGAACAAACTGGATCATGCACTTTCTCCGCAGCAGCTCAGTCTGTGTCCCGATGCGCTCGTATCAAACTACTGTAAACGGTATCGCCTCATATCGAATCGCTTATAAAGAAAATATCGTACAAATTCGATATACCGCCCAGCCAAACACATGCTAATTGAGATCCTGCGAAAGCCAACCTTTGTGAAACACAGCCGCAGCGAAGCGGGACGTGTTCGTGGTCGCCTGGATCGAGGAGAACGTTTGCTTGTCCATCATTTTCCTTTAAGCAGAAGGAAAGGATTAAAACTACGAACAGCAAAGTCCGGCTGTAAGCAGCAGAAAGGCTGATGTTCCTCACATCGAGTAGACGCTGGGGTCCTCCGAAGACGTGCCGTCCACATTGAGCGCGATCTGCTCGCCTTTACTGCGGCAGTAGTTCGGACTCATGGTGTCCATGGCCACCTCGAGCTCAACCTGGAAGTAGACAGGAACGAAACGTGACCTCTGTGCGGTCTGATAGGAGAAACGTCAGAAACGAGCAGTGAAATCCTGCTTACTTTCTGCTGCTTGGGTTTAATTCTGGCTGCCAAATGCGCTGCATTATCATAGCTCATAGAAGCAGGACGCACTGGGTACTGGAGAAAAAGAGGTTAAAAACATGAACAACAGGGACTAAAGTTGTGCAACTAGTGACAGACAGGCTGATATTTAAAGATTAAGGCTGCATTAAATTGATCAAAATGCCAGTAAAGACATTTATGATGTTTCAAAAGATTCAAATAAATGCTGTTCATCTGTGAATCCTGAAAAATAAAATGCATCACAGAAATATTGTGCAGCACGACTGTTTTCAACATTGATAATAATCAGAAATGTTTCTAATAATCAGCATATTAGAATGATTTCTGAAGATCATGTGACACTGAAGACTGGAGTAATGATGATGAAAATACAGCTGCGCATCACAGAAATACATTACAGTTTAACAGATATTCACATAGAAGACAGCTGTTTTAATTTGTAATAATATTTCACAATTTTTACAGTACCTTTGATCAAATAAATGCAGCCTTGATGAGCAGAAGAGACTTCTTAAAAATCTTACTGACCCTGAACTTTGAACATCTCATTGGCTGTCACTAAACAGCATTTCAAAAATAACAACTCTAACCTTCTCCTGCATGAATATTATCTGTCAGTCTTACCTGGAACAAATACAGCTTTTCCACAAGACTTCTGGCCAGATACACGTCAATCTATTAATAGAGAGAGCATGAACGATACAGATGCTAGAAACAGCACAATACAAGTCCAGCATGTTCACGTCTACCTCTTGTATAATTGGATCGTCATCATCTCCGCTGGCCATAATGAAGACCGGAGGAACCGCCGCTAGTGGATTTCAAACCTGCAAACACACAAATACACACACGTGTATATATATATATGTCTCCCTGGAGCACAAAAGCAGTGTTAAGTCGCTGGGGTATATTTGTAGCAATAGCCAACAATACATTGTATGGGTCAAAATTATAGATTTTTCTTTTATGCCAAAAATCATTAGGATATTAAGTAAAGATCATGTTCCATGAAGATATTTTGTAAATGTCCTACCGTAAATATATCAAAACTTAATTTTTGATTAGTAATATGCATTGCTAAGATCTTCATTTGAACAACTTTAAAGATGATTTTCTCAATATTTAGATTTTTTTGCACCCTCAGATTCCAGATTTTCAAATAGTTGTATCTCGGCCAAATATTGTCCTATCCTAACAAACCATACATCAATGGAAAGATTATTTATCCAGCTTTCAGCTGATGCATGAATCTCAATTTCAAAAACGTACTCTTATGACTGGTTTTGTGCTCCAGGATCTCTCTCTCACACACACACACACACACACACACACACACACACACACACGTATATATTCTATATGGGCTTCCATAACATATATGTGCGTGCACTTTCCACAAACTTGTTTATGTAGTCTACTCATTTGTAACTGTCAATCAATCACTAATTGTCCTGATAATTACCAGGCGACTCATGTTTAGTGACTGATGCAACACCATCACGACAGCTAGCAACTTTATAACACACACGATCACAATGAAACACACTAGTAAAAGTGAAGATGTTGAACTGAAGCACAGATGAAGGGACTCTGCCGGAGTGCGCAAACGGAACAGCATGCTAAGATGAGTTAGCAGCTTGCAAATTCATTTCATTAGCGATCCGTATGCGATTATAGACATGTTTTTATACGTATGAAACTTTTGGTGCAACATTGCAACAACTGACACACACTCACCGAGGCCTCGCCGGTCCACTAAACCACCAGAAGCCTGAAGCTGCAGCGGCGATCTGATCTGACGCTCACGCTCCAAACTCCGCGCTGTTGCCGTGATGTTCCCCCGCTGCTCGGTGTGAGGATCTCTGAGTCTGTCTGTGAGAGTGTGCATGAGATGATGCTGATCGCAGCGCTGCTGTCGCTCAAACACGTGGGGAGGAGCTGAGTGCGCTCGCCATATCCCAGCATGCACTGCGGCCGCGACGCGCCGGCTGCGTCACAAATCCAGCGCTGTGACGCCTGGGGGCGCGTCCCAAATCGCGTACTTATGCACTATTCTATGAGTGCATTGTGTATAGGTGCATAGTGTATAAGTAGATAGTGCTTAAGTACATAGTGTATAAGAGCATAGTGTACAAGTGCATTGTGTATAAGAGCATAGTGCATAAGTGCATAGTGTATAAGAGCATAGTGTACAAGTGCATAGTGTATAAGAGCATAGTGCATAAGTGCATAGTGTATAAGAGCATAGTGCATAAGTGCATAGTGTATTAGAGCATAGTGCATAAGTGCATAGTGTATAAGAGCATAGTGTACAAGTGCATAGTGTATAAGAGCATAGTGCATAAGTGCATAGTGTATAAGAGCATAGTGTATAAGTGCATTGTGTATAAGAGCATAGTGCATAAGTGCATAGTGTATAAGAGCATAGTGTATAAGAGCATAGTGCATAAGTGCATAGGGTATAAGAGCATAGTGCATAAGTGCATAGTGTATAAGAGCATAGTGCATAAGTGCATAGTGTATAAGAGCATAGTGCATAAGTGCATAGTGTATAAGAGCATAGTGCATAAGTGCATAGTGTATAAGAGCATAGTGTATAAGTGCATTGTGTATAAGAGCATAGTGCATAAGTGCATAGTGTATAAGAGCATAATGTATAAGTGCATTGTGTATAAGAGCATAGTGCATAAGTGCATAGTGTATAAGAGCATAATGTATAAGTGCATTGTGTATAAGAGCATAGTGCATAAGTGCATAGTGTATAAGAGCATAATGTATAAGTGCATTGTGTATAAGAGCATAGTGCACAAGTGCATAGTGTATAAGTGCATAGTGTATAAGAGCATAGTGTACAAGTGCATTGTGTATAAGAGCATAGTGCATAAGTGCATAGTGTATAAGAGCATAGTGTACAAGTGCATTGTGTATAAGAGCATAGTGCATAAGTGCATAGTGTATAAGAGCATAGTGTACAAGTGCATTGTGTATAAGAGCATAGTGCATAAGTGCATAGTGTATAAGAGCATAGTGTATAAGTGCATTGTGTATAAGAGCATAGTGCATAAGTGCATAGTGTATAAGAGCATAGTGCATAAGTGCATAGTGTATAAGAGCATAGTGCATAAGTGCATAGTGTATAAGAGCATAGTGCATAAGTGCATAGTGTATAAGAGCATAGTGCATAAGTGCATAGTGTATAAGAGCATAGTGTATAGTGCGTCATTTGGGATGCAGCTCTAGAGAGTGTGTGAAGATACTGTCTATGTAGGGAGCTTACTATGTTTGCGGTCATGGAAAATCATTCATCTAGTTGCTCTTGTGAAAAGAAGTGATTTCACAACAAAATGGTTTTAAAGAAATCTTAACTAAGCAGACATGGTTTTACCTGTTTACTATAGTCTCGCTTCAATTGATGGTCTCTTTATTATAAATAATTCAAATAACTTGTGTGAATCTTGTGTTTAAATGTTCAGTTTCTATATTTTCAGCACATCATCCAAAGCACAAACATGCAAACAGTTAGTTTTCATTTCGGCAACTTTATTTTATTAGGTTACGGTCCCATATTCAAATCAGCAACAGTGTAAAGGACACATTAATGCATGTAGTTTTCCTATGCACATTTAAATCCTAAAAACGAATAGATTTAATCTGGTCAACACTAAAATGTATCGACATGGAGGTGCAGCTTTTATTGTAAAGGTCTGCTGCTCATACTGTACTTATAAACTGCTTATTTACACAAATTGCAAACAATGAATTTCAAAATCTGAGCTTGTTTTGACTTGTTTTCACTCATTGGGCTAAAAAATCAGCTCAGTCATCTTGTTCACAATAGTTGTTCTTCATATTAATGTAGCAAGCATGTTAGCCACATAGCCAAAATATGAGTTCACAGTCGTAGTTAGAATTGGCAAATGAATTAAACGCACATCTATGAGTTGCTCTAGTTCAAGGTTCGCCTGAGCTGGTGACCCTGAATCCCTCAATCTACATCCAGCCTGTTATTTATAAAACAGAGAGTTCCGGTGCTTGATTCTGATTGGCTGAGTCGCGTTCAAAGCTGTTGTAAATTACTCTACAAAGTAACATACACCTTCGTTTACTTCTGTGTTGCTCGGCAACCACTTTGTAGCAACCACAACTGTTTCTGAGGAGCTACATTGTTTGGTGGAAGTATACTGTTTTTATTAATATCATTACACTTTATTTGCTCTGTTTTATTTTGTGAAACCTTGCTACGTATATGGAATAACCCCCGTAAATAGGCCCGGTGAAGCTGTGGTTTACAGTGATTTTATAACAGCTAAGGGGGTTTTAGTCACTCCGCTTCGCGCCTAACAACGCCCCTCAGCTCACGCAGCGATCCGCATCCCTCAAAGATGCCATCCGACGGCAGTGAAGCCTGACTGAAGTGAAAGGTGTTTGGAGACTCTTCAGCTGTTCTGAAAGCTAACCGGAGGAAACTCCTCTTCATCATCCAGACAGACAGACAGGTCCATCCACAAACTCATGCTGATTCATGCACAAACTCATTCAGTCTGATGCATGAATACAATACAAGTTTATCGAGAGCTCTGACCATCAGCGCTGCAAACTTCAAGAGCTAAAGCTTGAATCAAAGCCATGAATACTTCAATGTGAATTTGATTTTGAGTGACAATCGAAAAGCCTCATTTATACAGTCGAGAGGTTTTGTTTCATAGAATCATCGACTAGTTTCCTGAAATTACTGTATACACACAAAAGTTTTATGTGGTGGCAACAATATGTTAATAGTTTTGCAGAAATTAAATATTTTACAGTGTATTGTGTCAAACTGGACAAAAACTAAATGATTTATATATTTTTTTGTTTATTGTGAATCAAACTGGACAAAAGTAACTGTAAATCAATTATATATTTGATAGTTTATTGTACATTAAATTGAACAAAAAACTGTAAATTAATTATATATTTTATGGTTTTTGTGAAACAAATCAGACAAAAACCTGTAAATGAATTATATATTTTATGGTTTATTGTGCAACAAATTCGACAAAATAACTATAAATCAATGATATATTTGATGGTTTATTGTGCCAAAAAAAATGTTGACAAAAACTGTAAATCAATTATATATTTAAAAGTTTATTGCAAATTAAATCAGACAAAAAAACTATAAATAAATTATATATTTTATGGTATATTGTGCATCAAATTGGACAAAAACTGTAAATCAATTATATATTTAATAGTTTATTGCGAATGGAAACAGACAAAAAAAAACTATAAAACAATTATATATTTGATGGTTTATTGTACATTAAATTGAACAAAAAACTGTAAATTAATTATATATTTTATGTTTTTTTGTGAAACAAATCAGACAAAAACCTGTAAATCAATTATATATTTTATGGTTTATTGTGCAAAAAATGTTTTGACAAAAACTGTAAATCCATTATATATTTAAAAGTTTATTGCGAATGAAATCAGACAAAAAAAAACCTATAAAACAATTATATATTTGATGGTTTATCGTGCAAAAAAACTGTTAATTTTAAATGATTAAATTCAAACGTCCATCATAATGGACGAATTTGTTTGAGAATTTCTGACTTCTGAGTGTTTATGGATGTTCTTTGGTCATTTGTCAGGTGATTTTCTGTGCTCAGCCTACAATCAGAAATGGCAGCAGGTGAGAATCAATCCATATTTATTTATATTTGTTGCTATCAAATATGAACACGATAGGTCTGCAAAACAAGAAAAAGTCCCATTCATTTTCTCCATGCTGGAATTGATTTTTATCAATAATTTATAAACCTTTAAAGTTAGACCTGATAGACCGCATTATTTCAAGTTTTTTTTTTTTTTTTTTACAAATATAATTTTTTAAACAGCGGATTTACTGGTGAAAAACTACATTACCCATGAGCCTGCAAAATCTCCACCAATCACAGCATAGAAACAGGCAAATCGCTCTGTAAGAACGGCCCACTCCCATCAACCTCTCTGAAATAAATAAACAAACGCAAAATATTTTTCTAAATACATAATCATCATCTTTAAGTCAATAAATCTATATTTATTCATTGTCACTTGCAACGCTTCATGGAAGTATGCGGTTCTTTTCCCTGATTGGTGGAAATTTTTCACAGACTCATGGGTAATGTAGTTTTTGATCAGAAATTCCGATGTTAAACATGATTAAAGTTAAAATAATATTCAACAGAGGCATATACAATCGATTAACAACTTTATAGTTCTTTCCTTCATAAAAGCCGTCAAGTTTATTCAGTTTTGTCTGCCTTTTTGTTCAGACCAATGCAAAAATCGGATCAATTTTTGTTGTAAATCTTAATTGGTATATTGAAAACAATCTAATGTGTATTCTAAAAATCTCAACACTTTGGCTAATAAGGCAGTCTATGTGAAATAGTTTATGGAGCAGATAAAATGCCTATAATTTATGATTTTGATCATTTTCTTAAAAATGAGTTAAATGTGAGGTTTATCCTTTCATAAAACTTTATTTGTGCATGTAGTACTTGTTAGTAGATAACATGTTATGTTGTAAGTCACCCAACCTAGATTTTTTGTTTGGCCATCATTTTTAATATTAATATTTTAATGTTTATGCAAACAAAAAGTGCATAGCGCTGCTAATTTTATTTGTTGTTTGTTGGTTTTTGACATAAAACTCATGATTTCATTGTGTGTATGAGTACTTTTTGAACATTTCCAACACATTTTAACAATACCGTGATAATAATATAATAATATTGATAATATTGTTCATTGTGTGATTCAGCTGCAAATTAAAGAAAAAATGTTTTTCAAGGCACTTTGTGACTTTTCTTACTTCATACACAAAAAGTGCAAACTTTGACAAAATTTGATTTCTTGATTATTTGATATTTTATAACAGAGATTTTATCATTTCAAAATATAAAGCAAAAAGTAGAGATGAATGACTAATAAACCAATAAGTGCTCCTCTGCTGCCATCTACTGGTTATAGTGATAATTTGAAGTATTTTTATTTTTTATTTTACAGAAGTGTTTGTTTACCACAAAGTATATTTTGGTCCTCCCATTAAAAATTGGATCCCATTAAATAAATTGGATAATTTTTAGAGCTCTAAAGTGCTGTATATAGTTTTGTGAAAAGCTTGAAAGTCATTGCAAAGTGCTTGAATTTCTCTTTCAGAAGGCTGTACAATCCCTGAAATGAATAATGTAATAACATTCGACTATTTCTGCCATAAGGGACTGCCAGTGGCAGGCTGTTGCACGCATAAAATGCAACCTTTTTATTCTAACAGTGTATGATTTATATTAACATTACAGAATAGAACGTGATCAATAGGAAATGTAACGTTCAATTTAAATAAATGTAATTGCACAAACTATGCAGGCTACAATTTCAATTTGTTTATTGTGAAATAACGCAAAAATATGTTTTTTTACACATCTGTTTTTCTGTTTCGTCATGCTTTTGATGTTTCTCATATGCAACAGAAATGGCAGCGCTTTGCAAAAGTAAAATGCACCATCAGTGCGTGCGCTCGCAAACATGAAAAAATGATCGCAAAATGCAACCATTTGGTCGCAGGCCCCTGTCATTTATTAAATTGCAATGTTACATGAGTCAAAAACAATGAAAACAATAACTTTTTTTCCTTAAATTATGTTAATAATAACAATTTCCTGAAAATATGATGTTCTTTGTGTTGTTTTCATTGTGATAATCCATTGCATATTAAAATGGTACTAAAACGGACTATTACCCAACACTCAGTTTTGGTCCCCTCCAGATTTGCGCCCCTTGGTTCATGGCTTATAACATCCAAACGAAGACGTTTTTAAAACCCCGATGGGAAAATGAATTGAAAGCATCAAATATGTTGAAAAATATGAAGAAAAAAACCAGACCACTTCTGCGTGTAATTACGCGTTCTGACTCGAGTGATTCCGAAGCCCGCCGCTAGGGGTCTCTGTATTTCCAGCCGGTTTGTGGGCAGAATAAAGGGAGGGAGGCGATAAGACGCTGATAAATTCTCTAGAGTGAAAGAAAAGGATCTCTCTCTCTCTCTCTCTCCACCGCCAGAACCCTGAGCGCGAAGACAAAGACTATATTCTTACCCATTGCTATCCCATCACTAAGTGGACTCACAGCCCCGGGCTTCACAGCTACACGCGCCTGCGGTCATCTGAACGTGTTCATCAACCTGCTCGCGATAGAACAGCCGACCGCGGAGACGAATCGATCCGTTCCTCCGGCGAGTCATGGCGAGAGAGGCCGAGCGGGACAGCTGCCTCC
>NW_015542451.1:295282-312958 GCF_001515605.1 Sinocyclocheilus anshuiensis
CGGGACAGCTCCCTCCTGCGCGATCTCCGGCAGCGAGCCGGTAACGAGCTGTGCGCGGACTGCGGCGCTGCAGGTAAGAGCATCTCACCTGGACACCTGTCCGTGCTGCAGCTGCTGCGAAAGGCCCAGAGCACGCGCGACACTTCGTAGCAGGCTACACATGCTATGAGATGTATGTAAAATGTGATATTTTAATAATAAAATAATTGTAATATATTTAAATACTTATTTCATCCTATTAATAACATATTTATGTTTATGTATTATTTTAATTTATATTTATTATTACAATTTTAATTATAAAAAAAATATTTATACAAAGTATGTTATATATGATATGATATTATTTGATTATATTTATTTTAATTATATTTATTAAATATTTTTATAGTATAAATATAATATAAATAATTATTCTTTAATATGTTTCATATTTTAATATGATTTATGAAACATTGATTTTTAATTATATTATTAATTGCTATGTACACTTTAATAGCCATAGCGATAAACGTGTGTAAGCTGCTCCAAAGTAATTTCATGCCAAATGAATGTTTATTAGTTACACAGTGACAGGAATCTTTAGCGGTGACCACATGTTTGTGTCTTCATTTGGGGGACTTCTACAGTGTCATTAATGTGATTCAGCACTGCGTATGATGCTCCAGTCACATGTCATCAGTGTGCCTCGCAGGGAAACAACATGGAGCTTTGATTGTCACTGAGCTCTTGTTTCAGGAGCAGATGTGTGTGTGTTTCCACATGATGTGATGATAATAATATGGTGCTTCTGCACTGTATACTAACCCATGCACACACACCGTGTTGGTTAGATGACACACAGCACACATGAGTCACACATGAGGTGTTAAACATGAGTTTGTGGTGGGTTTGAGGGGTGTTGTCAGGGGTGTGAGTGTGTGTGTGTGTGTGTGTGTGTGAGAGTGTGTGTGTGTGTGAGTGAGTGTGTGTGTGTGTGTGAGTCACAGACAGTGGGTGACTCAGCTGTATTCTCAGGTCTTTTACCTGCACAGCATCTTTTCAAGTGTGTGTTTGCTGAGTTTGGGCAACAAAATGTGAATTCCTTCAGAATACAGTATCATACTGTAACTATTTCTCTGCATTGCAACGTTTCGGTACAGTATCACACACACAAGCTTACATACACACCGTCCTATTAAGACTCTAATAATATGGTGACTCTCACAAGAGAGTTCTGGGATTTCCTGACTGTATTACGACTGCAGGCGCTTTACACGGCGTATAACAAGGCGAGACAGACCAAGGAATGTGGCATGAATGACACACGATAGACGCTTGAGATGATTCAGGGTGAACAGGGTTAGAGTAAAAGTAGACGACGTCGTCAACACTTCTGTTTTCCACACTTTCGCTGTATATGTGTAAGCAGGCATGTGTTGAATGATGGAAGACAAGAAAGATGCATGAGCGTGAGTGTCGCTCATCAGGTTTTGTTAATATTTTGAATTAAATTTTCTGTTTTCATTTGAATTTTAGTAATTTTGTTGTCTGTTTTTGTCATTTTTATTAGTGTTTTTTTATGTTTATGTTGTTTTTATTATTTTTTTATGCTTTGTTTAGTTGAGAAATTTTGCCTAGGCTGCTCACTTTTTAAAAAAATATTTTATTTCGTTTAATGTTTATTTTATTTGAGGTTATTATTATTTTATTTTTTTTTGTTTTAGTTGACGATAATAATCCTGTTGGTACCTATAGTCAATACAATATTCAATGCAGTTCACTAAAATAGAAAATATTCAAACTGCATCTTGTTAAAGCTTTAGTAGTTTTTTGTCTGTTTTATTAGTTTTTGTTGTTAAAATATTAATTTTTGCTTTTGTTTTTAAATTATTTTTCAAACTATTTTTCAACTTAAACTAAACAAAAATTATTATTATTTTTTTTTTCAATTAGTGTTTCTTTTATTTCAGTTGACAGACAGAGAGTATCATGGGAGTATTTTTTTTGCAGTATTTGCATGAACAACTTCAACATGAGCTAAAATCTGCATGGGAAATGTTTCACCCTCATGCACATATTTCTATTGACATGACTGGAATTCATAGATGAAATTTTGCTGAGCAATGCTAAATGTGACCATACATTCAGGTTTAGAGAACTGAACAAAACCCTGAAACCTTACAATTAAGTTTGACTATTTGCTATTCATTTTCTAAGTGGGCAGATGATCAAACAGAATAAATAAATAAAGCCCGTAATATCATGGAGACTCAGGTGTAGGAGTAAGCAACCACCTAGCAAATGCCTAAATCACCCTAAAAAACGACCTAGCAACTCCCTAGCAACCACCCAAAACACCCTAGCAACTACACAGCAATGCCCTGGCAACCATCCAAAATGCATCCATCAAGTGTCTTCAGAAAATCTTAAAATCTAGTCAAATCTAGTTATTATTATTATTATTATTATTATTATTATTAAATGTTATTTATTGATTTGTCACAAAATTTAATTATTATTGTCCCGCTCTATATAAATCTGTATATATAAGTATGTATATATATATATTTCCTCATACATACAGTACACTCACATAAAGTGATATATACTACAGCATATTGCGAATCTCAACTGCTTGATGTTTATAACGTTACAAAATGTGACTATATTATCGTCCAGCTCTAATCTGCTAAATGCTACTGTAAGGCATGAAAATATCAAGATATTATACATTTTAACATCATGACTTTCTCTAAAGCTGCTTTGAAACAATGTGCACAAATCACTTTGACTTGACTGTTAATATGTCATCATGGGAATAATTTATAATCCGTTGCATCATTTCAGCTTGGATTTAGTCTTAGTTGATTAGACTTAATTACTTAATTGATTTAGACTTTATCTCTCTCTTGCTCTCACACAGCACAGACACTTTTTGCCTATATTCACACATACACACACACACACACACACACACACAGACGACCGACACATCACACACATGCAAATCATCCACTCGCCGAACACACAAGTGCAAACAGGGCACAAATTCAATTCAATTCAATTCAAGTTTATTTGTACAGTGCTTTTCACGATACAAATCAATGCAAAGCAACTTTACAGCAAATTAAGTTTCTACAATAGCAAGAGATACGATAGATTTCTTTTGCATATCTGACAGTGTAACCTAAAAAATGCTTTATATTTATTGTAAAGTATTGTGATCTGAGCAATCAAACCACATTTGAAGGTAGTCAGGCCAGTTTGAATCATTTCCAGTCTGGTTGTTTTTGTCGATCCAGTTGACCGGTTCACAAAAGTGTTATGTATGATACATTCTCAAATCTGATTTAAACACCAAGAATGATAACTATAACGGTAGCACTTTATTTTACAGTCCTGTTCCACATGTAAATACTGTGTGCTTATTATAGTGATTACAATAACTGGGTAATAACAAGGTACTAACCCTGAACCTTCCCCTAAACCTAACCTTAACCAATGTAGTTACCTTATATTACCCAGTACTTTCTTAGGTATGTACATTGTAAGTACACATAAGTACACGTACTGTAAAATAAAGTGCAACCACTATAACAATAAATGGGAAATGTTGGCGTGTCAACTAGCTGAAATAAAATAAGTTAAAATTTTATTATGTTAACATGAATATTTCATTTTTAATTTCAGTTAATAATCAGCAAATAACATATTTCAATCAAATCTATCATATGGGTTCTGTAGACTACGCTGAAAAAAAATTGGTAACCTAAAAATGGTAACATCTAAATTAACTGGTTTTATTCAAGTCAAAAATATGATCTAATGTTGCTGAATCAACCTAAATACATAAATTTATACCACTAAAACTACTTAATGTGGGTTGTTGAATCATGTAGAAATAGCTCTTTAAAGTAACAACGTCCGGTTACCACTTTTATAGTGTATATATAGTGTATACAGTTGTTGTATTTGCATTTTTATGGTGCTTTTGTGTCCGCTCAGGCTTCAGTGTAACTGCATTGAAAAGAGCAGCAGCACATTTTTAAAAATGTCTCATTTTGAGTTTCACAGACGAAAGAACGTCATACGGGTTTGGAATGATGTAAGAGTGAGTAAACAATGACAGTGAATTATAATTCGATCCCTGTGCCTTTAAGACCAAGTGTAGACAAATCTGTGCCATTGTGCTCACGAATGTGTTTAACGAGCTGTGAAACAGTCTGGTAACTCTATGAGTATATGAGTAACCAGTCACATTGGCAGCTGGTTTTAAGGTGTGTAGTCTGGTCGCTGACGGAGCCACACCTTGATCAGCAGATAACCGGTCAAGAATACAAACTAAAAGTGGGTGAAAGGCAAAACAAAGTCCGTTTCATTTGATCACAAGCCTCTCTATCTTCTTTCTTCCTTTCTGCTGCTATCTCCAATCGCCCCTCTTTCTCGTTCAAACAATGACCTCACTGTTTTTGGTTTATTTTCGCACACTGAGTGTTAGATACACACTCGTATGACACGGTTTCTCATGGATTGCGTCACTTGAAGTCAAAAAACCTGACTTTCTGTTTCTGCCAGTTTTGTCACAGTCGACACTCCCATGCCAGCCTCAGGCTGCTCGACTCAAGGAGTTCCCAGCGTTTAGCAACACTCGCACCTGAAGTGTCTCAAACTCACAGTTCCGCTGAGATCGTGACACAAATGTGAGCTGTTTGTGCATGTGTTCAGAGAGAGCGTGTATGTGTGAGCTGTAGGTGACATTACAGACCTTCCTGTCGCCCTCGTATTATATTGAACATTTCATCTGAGACTTGCAGGTTTAATTGTTATAACCTCTGTGGTGTGAATGTAGTTTTGAAACCACTTAGACCTCAGCTTTAACCGTGAAGGGAATAGAAACACACAGACGTAACCAGTTGTTAAAGAGGTTTTGCTGCAGTTCTCGGTTAGTGTTCAGTATTTTGGCCTCCACAAGAGGTCTGTCTATAGATGCATGTAAAAATAAATGGTATAGCTATGACTTTATTGGCTGTGTGCCAATTTGCATATTATCTGAAATAGTAAGCAAGAATAGAATTAGTGCAAAATGCTTGAGGGTGCACATATAATGCACTATTTCTGAGTTTTTTTTTTAACTAATATTGCATATGAATTTAAAAATAACATTTCTATCATCATTTATTCACTGTTTCAAATGCATTTGACTTCTTCTATAGAGCACAAAAAGACATGTTTAATATATCCCAGGCTCATTGGAAAAATGTGTTACTTTCTACCAAAAATGTACCCAGCTGAAATGACCACCAGTGGCAGTAAAACACCAACAACCTTTATTCCTTTTCACACAGATTATGATTACAGTGGCAGATTGTTGTTTAATAAATACTGATTTCTGTGCACAATACTATGTTATGAGCTCATAACACTTTTACCATAGTGCATGATTTGTAAACTAACACATTTTGATGTTTGCATCTCATAAGCAGCTCCATATGTGTGTCTTTTCTGATGTAGTAAACTTGCTCGGTAGCGCACCCGGTGCAGCATTGCACTTGTGATGAGAAGCGCTCGGGTACGAGTCCGTCAAACACCAGTCACGATAAAAGAGCTCAGAGACTTGTAGAAGCAAGATAAAATGACCTGGTTGCTTGAGCACATGTGTTTTTAACTCACGTTTGCTTTTATTTACACTATCGGTTTAGGGTCAGGTTTAGTTATGTTCTTTTCAAACGTGATAGAGCATTAAACTCTGCAAAACATACAACAACCATCATAATAAATGTTGCCAGATTGATGTTCATCAGTTTCAGGTAAACTGAACATGCTTTTAGCGCGACTCACTGGACATTTCACTTTGAAAGTGTTGAGAAACATGCGAGAAGCAACATAGTATCATTTTGCATTTTATCATTTTCCAATGAACAAAAATCATTTGCTGGTGACTTTTTAAATGCAATTATAATCAATGCAATGTGGAAAAAAAAGAATGAGTTAGTTTATGTTTAACCTGTGTAATCCAAATGCATGGAAATTTTATATGCAATTCAAATCACTCAAATTTTTGGAGTGATGGTGTAATATTATGTCCCAAGAGTGGAGTATTTCTTTTGCTACACACTTGAAAGGATGAGCTTCTTTCCCTTCACCAGCAAATTCATACTTCATTTAAGTATGCAAATTGGGATGCAGTTATTGCGCCTCGCATATTTGTAAAGCTTCTTCCTTCCTTCTTTCTTCCTCAGAGCCGGATTGGGTGTCCGTGACGCTGGGTGTGTTCGTGTGTCAGGGATGCTCGCTCATCCACAGAAGCATTGAAAGCCTCAGCCAGGTGAAGTCAGTGCTGCAGGACACATTTGAAGATAAAGAAATCGAGGTGAGTCACAGACGATCCACGGGCAGGTTTTTTTTCCAGGGCTGGATGTGCTGCAGAAACGCAGCTCTTTCTGATCTCCTGAATACCATCCAAATCTGCAGTAATCTCAAGAGCTACAGAGATTGATTGGATCTTTGCCTATTTAAAAGATTGAGGATGCAAACCATTAGGGCTCAACATGAGCTTGGGAATCTAAAGAGAGCTGATGTTTGTGATAATCTGAACAGAGACGTGATGGACTGAGCCATCAAAACGTTGAATAATGAAGAGGTGCACAAGTAAATGGAGCATTAAATTAAAACTGCCTATTTAACAGGTCTGAATAATTAGTGGTGCTTGCTTATGCTCAAATCAGACGTTTCACTTGGTCGATGATGAAACAGGCAAAAAAATCCCATACAATTACATATCAAATCGCATTAACTTACAACTTTACAGTATCAAGGCAGCAAGATTTGCATAGGAAAGCAACACTCACATTTTCTACAGAACTTGCAATCTTTTAGAAATTAATACAATTAGTTAAATAATAATAATATACAATAAGGTCTGATTTGTTTAAATTGAACTAACACTTTTTATTGTTACTTAAAGGGGTCATATGATGCTTTTTTAAAGATCATTATTTTGTGCATTTGGTGTAACAGAATATGTTGACATGCTTTAATGTTAAAAAAACACATTATTTTTCAAATACTGTACATTATTGTAGGTCCTCTATGCCCCGCCTCTCTCAAACGCTTCGTTTTCTACAAAGTCCCTCCTTCCGACAAGCGCAGTCTGCTCTGATTGGCCAGCTGACCCAGTGCATTGTGATTGGCCGAACAAATCGCATCATATGACCCCTTTAAAAGTTACATACATTTTTTTTATGTTACTTAATTAAAATGCTCATGTTCACATGAGTTCAGTGCATTAATTAATGTTAACAGATACAACTTTTCATGTTAAAATGTATTAATAAATGTTGAGATTAACATTAGATAAGATTAAAGGAATAGTTCATCAAAAAAATTAAAAATTTGCTGGAAACGTCCTCACGCTCAGGCCATCCCAGATCAGGATGAGTTTGTTTCTTCATCAGGTTTGTAGAAATGTAGCATTGCATCAGTGTCTCACAGCTCTAAACAAATATGTGGCTGGATTTTGATGTGAGAGACAACAGGAGATGGACTTTTTCACTGGAGGAAGCGTTATCATGGATTATATACTCATATTTTATTTAAAAACGTCTTAATGCTGGATTTGTTTCAGCTTTTGTCTTCTCCAGATGTTAACTGATGGACTGGAGTGCTGTGGATTACTTGTGGATTATCGTGATGTTTTTATCAGCTGTTTGGACTCTCATTCTGACGGCACCCATTCACTGCAGAGCATCCATTGCTGAGACACTGATGCAATGCTACATTTCTACAAATCTGATGAAGAAACAAACAAAAAAAGCACATTTTCATTTTTGGGTGAACTGTTCTTTTAATAAATGCTATGGAAGTATTGCTCACTGTTCGTTCATGTTAACTAACGTTAACAAATATTGGAATGTGTTATCTATTTGTTTAATATTGTGCCTGTAAACCATGCAATGCATTCTCTTCCTCTAGTTTATCACATCTATGGGGAATGAAGCAGCAAAGGCCAAGTACGAACAGCAAGCTCCTCCGTTTTATCACCGGCCCTCCCACACAGACTGCAGGTAGGCCTCAAACATCATGATAACCTCAATACTGTACTATGCCAGGCTCGTCCTTTCCCGTTCACTGTTGAGTGCACTTACATTCTTGTTGCTTTAGGGCTCTGGTGGTGTTTGCTTTCTTGTGGTCATTCTGACATTGTGGGGGTTTTTGAGCCGTCACACGCAAACCGTCAGTGGGACTGTTTTCTCACATGGCTTGAGAATGTGGTCCAGTGATGTAGACTTTTACTTCCTTCCTGTTTGTAGGTTGCGTTTCACGATGAGTGGCTTTTTGGCCAAAATATTCTGTTCACATGTGTTCACATGCAATGTAGACATTTCTTTAATGAAAAAAAAAAAGAAAGACCATATTCAAATGCTAAATATGTTAATTGTAACTATTTTTTAGACGAAACGATAATTTTATAGGATGTTACTTGTGATCCTTCTCTAAACTGTAAAAAATGTTTTTTTTTAGTTGTAAAACATACTCCAATAATAATTGTTTGATTTACTAGAAAATATTATTTCAGTGTTTTCTGTTTAATGTATTACTTGGCGTTTCTTTATAATTAATATTCAAATTTAAAAGAAATTTCTGAGTGATTTGTTTCTTCAGTGTGTGGATGGAAAGCTGTTTCCTTCTCTGATTAAAAAAGGTAATTGTAATATAAAGTTTAAAGTAAGAAATAAATTCACATCGTGAAATAAAGTGACAATTACAACCAATGTAGTCATAACTGGATGAAATAAACGTGAAATTATGACGTCACAATTACCTTGTAATTTGTTTTACTCGGTTTAAGCTGTTCAAAATAACTGTGATCTTTCGCAATTTTGGAAATATGTCATTTTACAGAAGTAAAATGAGTGGTGAGTGTTGATTTTAAGGCTCAACGTGGTAAAAAAAAAAAAAAGAGAAAACACATAAAGGCTTTATAAGTATGAGTAATATGCTGATTTTTTATTTTAGTATTTAAATGTCTTTCATGTGGTAATGTCTAAAACAACTGGTTTTATTCAACAAACTAAATCAACCAGACATCAGAGCAGCTTTTCCCAAACAAAGTTTATTGGAGAATGCTTTACAAGAAAATACTTATTTATTGATTTGCTGAAAATGTCCTCACCTTCAGGCCGTCCGAGATTAGGATGAGTTTGTTTCTTCATCAGGTTTGTAGAAATGTAGCATTGCATCAGTGTCTCAGCAATGGATGCTCTGCAGTGAATGGGTGCCGTCAGAATGAGAGGAAGTGATGCTACATTTCTCCAAACCTGATGAAGAAACAAACTCATCTACATCTCGGATGCCCTGATGGTGAGGACGTTTTTAGTTTTGGGTGAACTGTTCCTTTAAGGTTTTAATGTAATATTGACACATGAATTGATGTATTTATCGTTGACAGGATTTTGAGGGAGCAGTGGATCAGAGCCAAGTATGAGAGACAGGAGTTTATACACATCGAGAAACAAGAGCCTTATTCAGCAGGTGAGAGCCTCCTCAAGCTGTTGTTTTTGTGGCTTATGGCACCATGAGTATGAAGTCAGTCTCATTCTCTCATTTCAGCCACATCTCTAGGTGTTTATGTGTTCCTGACTATGCACATTTGAGGTCCATACTGCATCTAACTGGGAGAGTCAGTTTCATTACCACTCAGAATATCCAGTTTCGTGGCTCACAGTCTTATTTATTGGGAAGCGAGATCTGATTGGCTGCCAGTGATCTCATCTTTGATACACACTAGCACACATGCACGCACAAACATACATGCATTTGTGTTCTGTGTTGCATTGCGTGACTTTAATTGTGCTGCATGAGATTTGCTGCTGTGTTTAGACATTCACATTGAAGTCGTTTGCGTGTGTAATGGTGTTTTTGTGGCGGGTGTACAGTTAATAGCATTAGTCATACAGTGTGTGATCTAAATGCTGAAGTATATTGTCTGGAGGCTACAGCGTGGGCATTGGTGATTTTGCAAGACAGAATTCAGTGCTGGCTTGAGACATTCTGTTTCCACCTTCTCACTCTTCCACTTCATTTCTTCTTCTACCCTCTCAGTATTTATTACAATTATTAAGAAGTATTAAAATAGTATGCTTACTATTTAACAGTTTGGGGCCAGTAAGATTTTTTCATGCATTTGAAAGAAGTCTTATCTGCTCACCGAAGCTGCGTTTATTTCATCAAAATTGTGAAATATTATTACAATTTAAAACAGCTTTCTATGTGAATATGTGTTAAAGTGTAATGTATTTCTGTGATGCGCAGCTGTATTTTCAGCATCATTACTCCAGTCTTCAGTGTCACATGTTCTTCAGAAATCATTCTAATATGCTGATTATTAGAAACATTTCTGATTATTATCAATGTTGAAAACAGTAGTGCTGCCCGATATTTTTGTGGAAACCGTGATACATTTTATTTTTCAGGATTCACAGATGAACAGAAAGTTCAATAGAACAGCATTTATTTGAAATAGAAATCTTTTATAACGTTATAAATGTCTTTACTGTTACTTTTGATGTCCTTGATGAATAAAAGTATCAATTTCTTCAAAAAAAAAAAAAACTCTGACCCCCAAACTATATGCATATGTTATTATAATATATACATATATAATTATAATGAATATTTTTGTTACTATACACACACACACACACACACTCTCTCACACACACACACACACATCTCCTGATGAATATAAATATATGATTTTAAATATTAATGATTAATTTATATTAATTAATTCAGAAACATTTATGTATAATAAATAAATATAATGATTTGGCTAATGATGCTTACCAAAACAGTCCCAGTCCACCGGCACCATAAAACTGTAATGTGACTCTAGGGACTTTCTGGTTGGTTCTCAAAATGTTTTGATGTCCAGAAAGTGTGTGTTTATAGCTGAGATATTTCTTTAATCTTCCAGGCGAGAGAACCAAAGGCCATAATGAGGATTGAAACCCTAAATGCTACTTTCCAGCCGGCTAAAATAGGAAACCCCTACGGCCTGCAGATCACCTATCTGAGAGACAACAGCACCAGGAATATCTTTGTGTACCATGAGGACAGTAAGGTATCAGGCCCATCAAATTCCTGTGCTGCTGCTCTTGAAAGTCTTGATGCTTTTCTCCAAAGTAACACAGTTTATCAGTAGACTACAGTACAGTCACTGTCTCTCTCAAGGCCATATTTTGACATTTCAAATGTTTTCTGTGCATAACCATCATTGCATTCAGACTCTTTTTATTCAGAGGATTCATATCAAACTGTTTGTCATTTCATTTTTCCCCCTGAGGTCCACTTATAATGTTTCTTGTTCCCAAACTAGTCATATTTTAGTATTTCATGACCATTTTCCACCCTATCACTAACCCGTATCATTTAATTGCTTGTTTTTGCTTCTGCTTTTAAGACTTTTACGATTTTTACTGCAATATCTAAAGATATTTTAACTGCGCTATTCTTCAAAATAGCCTCTTTGCAAAGTCTATAATTATATTGTGTCAGATTCTGTGCCGCTATATATAATATATGATTAAGGTCATATATTTGACAAAGTTTACCCATATCTTACTTTTATTGTTAGCTGCTTGCCAACTGGAATAACGGTGCCTCCATCACAGGGTTAATACAGTTAACTAAAATTAAAACTGAATCTAACATTAAAACCATAAAAAAAAAAAAAATTATTTGAAATAAAATAATCATTAAAATGAAAAAAACATATTTCAGCTAGCTGCCAGGGTGACATTTCTCATTTTAATTTAGTTTGATTTACTAAAATAAAATAAAAAAAGTAAAAAAAACTATATAGGCATACACCAAAAAAGCCCAAAAACTAAAGCTACTAAAAGTGACAAAAACACACAACAAAATTACTAAAACTTTAAACTGAAATTGGAAAAATAAAAATTGATCTAAAATAATAGCATCTCAATGTTACTAAAATAACATAGCTTTTTCCCCAGTGCTTATTATATATATATATATATGTATATATATATACTGTATATAATCTGGAGCAGTTCTGCTTGTTGGTCAATACAGCGCTTCAACCACAAACATCAGTGGTTTGATCTCTAAAAACACTCTTCCTCTTTCACCACACATAGTGCTTTTTTAACACGGGGCGCTTTATCATGAAGACGAATATTTATCATTGCTTAGAACCTGAAACTAATCGCATCTTGAGATGTAAAGAGGAAGAGCAAGAAGTTGATCTACTGGAGGATCAACACTGCTTTGGCTCTCAGAAGAGATGGAGAGATATTTTCAGGCTGTAATATCATGTGTGGAGGTCAAACAGCAGTTATTGCATCATAAAGCATCCTCTGCTGTGTGTGTCTCTCTCTGTGTGTGTGTGTGTGTGTGTGTCTCTCTGTGCAGGAAATGGTGGACTGGTTCACTGCGATCCGGGCAGCCCGGTTTCATTACCAGAAGGTGGCATTTCCTGGAGCTAATGATGAGGACGTATGTGAATCACATTTCTTCCAGCAGCTGACACATAAAAATGAGTTATGAGCACGAAGCTCACTGTAGTGACTGTGAACATGTGCACTAAATCATGTTTCTCATTCATACACTGCAAACAATCATTTTCTTGTTTAATTCTTGTAGTAAGTCTTGTAGAAACAAATTATATTTACTCAAAAAGCTGAATTACATTAGATATTAAGATGTGTATTCAGAGAATATATCTGAAAGCTTTATAATTGTTTTAAAGCATACATTTAACAAGGTTTATACGGGTAACTATACTTTACTTGAAACCTTTATGTATAATGCATTATGAAATTATTTGTAATGCACCTTATAATGCATTGTATGATCTCATGAATAATTATCAACACATTTATAATACATTGTAATACTTAACTATTCATAGTTACACCTTTAGAAAGTATCATGCATTAAAACACACGACAGATGTAATCTGCAAATATTAGAATGCATTTATTTTAACTTTGATTACAATGTTTTATGAAAAGATTTGTAGTTTATGAATACCTTTATGGTGCCTTAAAGGCTTTGAGTATTTAATTAAAACTATTTAACAAGTCTTATGATACAGTTTTGCTTCTTAATTTGATCTTGTTTTAAATGTAGACATGGAAAACATTTGTTAATACTGATATAATGATTGATTATATTAATAATAATTTCCACCTTTTTAAATATCTGTGCATGTTTAAAGAGCATCCAAATAGTGATATGTTATTGATATGCTTCCTTATTGATATATTTTGTCTGTCTGTGTTTGGTTATGATGTAGCTGGTACCCAGACTGACAAGAAACTTCATGAAGGAGGGTTTCATGGAGAAAACAGGCCCAAGGGTGAGGGTCTTTTTCAGTAAACCTTCAGAAAAGAGATGAAGTCCACCCAATCATGCTTAATTCTGCTAGTTTCGTGCCACGTTTTCTTCTTGCACAATAAATCATTTGAAGTGAAATCAATGATTCATATGCTTTTATGTGTTTATTTGGTAAGTGGCTGTGTAATAAGGCAGATAATGTCCAGTCAGCTGGTCATTATCACAAAATAAAGTCCTCAGGGATGCTACTGAGCTGCTGACTGGACATTATCTCTTCCTAATGCCCTTCTTCACATTGATTCATGCTGGAGTCGTCTCTTTTTTAGCACACAGAGGGCTTTAAGAAAAGATGGTTTACGATGGATGATAGGAGACTAATGTACTTTAAAGATCCCTTGGTGAGTAAAAGTTGATATTTAGACTTTTTTTCTTCTTGTTACATTCCATTTCCAAATTGCCAATTGATATATGGTATTTTATTATATTATACAATGTCATTTATTTTTATTTTTATTATATTAGTAAATGTTAAATATTGTACTACATGTAACATATAGTATGATAAAATATCATTTTTATTATATTAATTATATTAATTATATTATATTAGTATATTACTATATTAGTATATGTTAACTACAAAAATGTAATCATATATATATATTTTTATAATTTTCAATATCATTTTTTTAATTGTAATTTTAAATGTAATATCCTATAATTTATTTTTACTTTTTTTATTATTATAATGTTATATTATGTTGATAATATAATGTAATATGTAGTACTACATTTAACATAGTCTTATATATTATAATGAAATATAATAAATTAAAAATATTATTTTTTAAATAAAATATTATTGTATTATATTATATTATACTATACTCCCTCTTTTAGGATGCATATGCACGTGGCGAGGTGTTCATCGGCAGTAAGGAGAACAGGTATACTGTGGTATCCGGGCTGCCGCCCTCGATCCAGGGATACCACTGGAAGTACGGGATCACCATTGAAACCCCAGACAGGAAGTTCCTGTTTGCTTGTGAAACCGAGGCAGAGCAGAAGGACTGGATCGCAGCCTTTCAGAGAGTCGTCAACCGTCCCATGATGCCGCAGGAGTACGCAGGTACACAAACACACTGAAACAATACAAAGACACTCATCGGAATCGACTGACTGCGTTTCGTTTCTCTTTGCAGTTGAGGCTCATTTCAAGCACAAGCCTTGATGCTGGCTGTAAACCTGCCTGTAAGTGCTGTATGCTGCAGGCGGCACTGACTGGACAATGAACAGCTGTTCTGTCTCATGAAGCGCTCCGGACAGAGCGAGTACCTTCCTATCTTGATTTAGTACTGACTGGACTGTGCTGAAGACGTCTTCATCGTGAGGCTTGCTTATAACCAAAGCAGACGTCCCGGGTTCAGCCGTCAGCCGAGCTACTGTACAAATATGGCATGTGAATGTTGTCCATCGCTCTTAAACATAACATTTAATCTGTAAATCACAAGTACTAAACACCACGGTGCGTTCTGACTGATGTTATTTATTGGATTTTACATGCAAATGCTGCTGTGAAGCTTAGATGATCCCCAGACACTACACAACACCACACCACTCCGAGTGTCTTTTCTGATCATCTAGGGCTTTCGTTTGCCGTTATTGATCATTTAAATGTGTGAAAACCATGTTAGGACACCTATGTATGCGTACTGTATGTGAGCCTGGAGCACAAAAGCAGTCTTAAGTCGCTGGGGTATATTTGTAGCAATAGCCAACCATCAACAATACTACAGCGAGAATAAAAGTTACGCCTTCTTTCTTTGCGTGAACATTTGGGCGGCGTTATGCAAATCTTCCCACATAGTGATGTAGGCATGTGGGGGCGTGTTCGAACGAGGCGTTTTAGGTAGGTGTGGCTGACTCTTAACTTTTATAAAGAATATCTCTTTGGATTTGAGACTTTAGTCTTTGCAACTTTACAGATCTTCTTTATGCACCAAGAGCTTGTAACACTCCAAAGAGAAAGGAAAAAATTAAATTGCATCATATGACCCCTTTAAAGATGATTTTCTCAATATCTTGATTTTTTTGCACCCTCAGATTCCAGATTTTCAAATAGTTGTATCTCGGCCAAATATTGTCCTATCCTAACAAACCATACATCAATGGAAAGATTATTTATTCAACTTTCAGATGATGCATAAATCCCTACCCCTGTGACTGGTTTTGTGCTCCAGGGTCTCCTATGTCTGATTTCTACACATCATATAAAGACGGTTCAGTTCTTGATTTTTTCCTCCTCCACTAGGTGGAAGCATATCACCGATTAAGATGCATGTGCTCATTACTGTTTCTTTTTATGCAGAATAGGGTTCATATTAGCCATAGACTGATATATCGGCCGATATTTGGCCATTTCGAGATTATCTGCTGAAAACCAAGTTCACTTGAGTGAATAAGACTAGTGATAGTTCCCCTTATCTTAGTCAATAGGGAAACTATATTTACGCCTACATTTAAGATTTATATATTTGAATTGCATATAATATTAGTTTTAGCATAAACAAACTAATAAACTTAAGGTGATGCATATTTGTCAGTCATACATAAATGAAATTCTGTAATAGTACTAATAAACTGAATGTGTTTATAACCAGGTTTATATATTTATTAATAAATCAAATTTGTTTAAATAGCTTAATTGAATAAATGTGATTGATTTCACAAATTTATGCAGATTCGAAGCAATTTTAAAAAATGTTTAAATAAAATCAAAAAGATGCAAATAGTTAATAATAAACTGTTTTTTTTTTTTGCATTCAGAAATATGCATCACATTAAGTTTATTAGTTTATGTTAAATCCAAATTTTATTTGCATTTCAAATACATAAATATTAAAAAATGTTATGCAAACTATGCAGCTATTTAATTTAAGCAATCTCATTTGCTGTTATTAAATTGCATTGTGTATATATCGTTCTTGATTTCAGCCAGACTACATGGGTTGACTTGCATTAGAATATTCTACAGATTTTAATAATGGATATGAATGTTTAGGTTGTAATAATAATCAGATCCATATCACAGCTCCTCTAATGTAACTCTGGCCCTCTTGTTCGGGTTATGATGCTATTCAGATGTTTTTCTTCTGATTTGTTTCAAATAAGAGTTAGTGAATGCTAACCAACAAAAACGTATAGCTTTGTTTTTGGGGACTTGTACCGTGGTAAGGATAATGTACAGTCACTCTCGTTCTGTGGCTGCTCATTATTTCAAAATAAACGAAATAAGAGTGGTTTATTTTGTGATAATGACTGTCTGACTGTACATTATCCAGCTTATTATCCAGCTACTTAACACGTAAATAAATATGGGCACATGAAATATTGATTTTGAGTTGAAATAATTTTCTTTTGTTAGAAGAAAGAGACGCAGAAAGAATCGGGTATTTCATGCAGTCGTGTAATAAAAAAGTTTAAATCATTCAGTACTATGGTAAATATCAAAGTATTTGTAAGAGTTCTCTCTCACACACACACACACACACACTCACACACACTCACACACACACACACACACACACAAAGTGAAACTTTTTGTAAGAGTTAGTGTTAGCTTCTTCTGGTCAGAAAATAGCTAAAACAGAGAAAAATATATGTTTTAGGACCAAGAAGATCATCTTACATGAACTCATGAGCTTAAAGCATATGAATCTTTAGTATATGCATTTTTTTTCATGGCAGCAGGGTTATTACAGTAAGCTAAAATTACAATAAAAAAAGAATATGTTGTTAGTAGAAACTAAAGTAACTGAAATTAAATACAAGAAACTTAATTTTATTTTGATTAAGAATAATTTATTATTATTATTATTATTTATTTTCATCTTTTATTATTATCATTTATATTATTGTTATATATAATTAATAAGAATATATTATTATTATTTTACTTGTTTTATTTTAGCTTGTTAGAAAGGAATATAAATTTAATAAAAACTATATGGACATATAAAAAAAAAAACTATATTAAAAAACTATAATTACTAAAAAATGACCAAAACACAAAAAAATGACTAAAACTTTAAAATTAAAATGAAATTACAACTAAATTAAAATAAAAAACTACAGCAATATCTCAATATAATATATGACTATACAGTATAATACAAATTAAATGCATAGAAAATGTATACTTGAAAATATATTGTACTATTTTGTAGTGTGTGTGTGTGTTTGTATGCGTGACTGTATGAGTGTGTGCGTGTGTGTGAGTGTGAGTGTGTGTGTGAGTGTGTGTGTGTGTGTGAGTGTGTGTGTGTGTGTGTG
>NW_015542451.1:313228-340711 GCF_001515605.1 Sinocyclocheilus anshuiensis
GTGTGTGTGTGTGTGTGTGTGTGTGTACCTGGATCTTCCCTACATCATGGGTGTCAAACTCAGTTCCTGGAGGGACAGAGCCGTGCAGAGTTTAGAATCAACTCTAATTAGACACACCTGACTCAACTAATCAAGTTTTTCAGGCTTATTTGAAAACTACATGGTATGTGTGTTGGAGCAGGGTTGGAACAAAACTGTGAAGGGCTCTGGCCCTCCAGGAATTGAGTTTGACACCCCTGCCCTTCATTATGGGGAACAAATTTCCCCACAAGGATAGTAATAGCTCTGCATTTTTGGTCCCCACGAGGAAACAAGCTTATAAATCATATAAAATAACGTTTTTTGAAAATCTAAAAATGCAGAAAATTTTGTGTGAGGGGTAGGGTTATGTTAAGGGGATAGAACATTGGACAGTATTGGACAGTAGAAAAACCATTACACCTATGGAATGAACCCAGAAAACCTGTGTGTGTGTGTGTGTGTGTGCGCGTTTTTGTGACAAATGAGGTAAATTTGTATAATGACAAGGGTATGACAAGGAGAAGGTGACTTTTCGTGTGTGTGTTTGTGTGTGTGTGTGTGTGTGTGTTGAAGGGGTTTGTCAGACACCGTTGCCTGACCTGATGCATTCCACTGCCTTCCCCATCAGCCTGGCTCCACTGCCCTGTGGAATTGTGGGTAAGTCAGTGTTGGTTCTGTCTGGCTGCTTGTTGTCATTGGCGTCTGGGCTGAACGAGCGAAGTTGGGAGACACTAACTCATACAGACACAGCAGGAGGCTGTTTACAGCCCAGCAGGAAATCATTCAATTAGGGAGGAGTCGCTCAAGCACTGGCCATCCCATTTACTTCATCAGACTGATCCGGGAAGGTAAAGACCCTGAGAGCATCGCCGCAGCTGCCAATCACTCACACACACCACTCTCTATATAAAAGGCCTTGTTTTGAATATTTATTGACATCAAAGAGCACATGAATTTTGCCCCTAACATGTAAAAGCAGGCTACTCTGAATTGTGAAACTCCTATTGTTCGTTTAGAAGATGCATGTTTGCTGTCCAAGTTGTCAGACATATTATATCTTGGATATACACTATATAACAGATTGCAGCTTACAGCAGTTAGTTCCAGTCCTTGGATTTGATAGGTTGAATCACTGAGACTTTTTGCTCTGTTTGAGTTTCAGACAGACTGTCAATCTGTGTGTTAGTGGTGGGGATTTTCAGTGTCTTTCTCTGCATGTTACATAGTTATGGCAGTAGGTGGCGACAAATTCATTTTTGAATGAATCATTGAATCATTCATTTAACAAATTGCTTTAAAGACACTGATTCATTCAGCAGAACATGTAATTGTATAAATGAGTGAGTTCAAAAGCAAATAAACAAAAATAAATAAAACAAAATAAATTAATTTCAGTGTTCAAAGAAGAAGCACACAATTCATCAATTACCTAAACAATATGCATTTAGGCTTACAAATAAAAATGATATAGTATCAGTAATTTATCTAATAAATCAATTATTTACTTTAGCTAAAAAATCATAATCTTCAAATTAAAAAATGAATCTTCAAAGAAACTCACTTAATTTTGACTTGAATTTCTCTTGAAGAAATAATCTTCTTTCCCCATTTAGACTCTTGAAATTTTTTCTAACAAATAAAAATGTTTCAAATATATTTTAAATTTTTATTGTTGTTGATTTTCAGAATATACATTTCCAAACAAAATAATACTTGAGTACACCAGGTCTTTATCTGCATGTTTCAAAGTTACGCCAGTAGGTGGCGAGAAATTAATTTATGAGTGAATCATTCATTCAACTGATTCGTTCAAAGAAACCGATTCATTCTTTCAGTGAAACAGGTGACTGTATTTCAGAGTGAGTCATTGAATCGTTTACTCAACCCATTCATTCAAAAGAACTGATTCATTCAGGAACAAAGCACCACTACTGCCTTTTGCTCTGAGATCAATTAATTGTTGGATCACACACAAAGTAACTGCAAATATTGTGTATGAAATGTAAGTTCCTTAATCATTATGCTCTTTAAATGCCAACAGAAAAATAAAAAAGAGTGAAACGTTCGGAAACCGGGGTCTATATATAACAACAACTCAACATAGTACGCTATAATTGTGTTCGAAATCAAAGTCATAAGATACACTTCATCTTGTAGTGCTTACTGCATACTGTCCAGTTTTAAGACCCAATAATGTCAGCGAGCAAAATGATGCGTGCTGTACATATCAACACTAATTACATTCTCCACTTCAAAACCATCAATGTAATAAAACGTAGTGAAAGGAAAATAAGTCCTAGTCCACCCACACCCATCTGCTGTGGAATCACTGGCTCTTTTCCACACATGAAGAACTTATTCTCTTATCCTGCACTCAATTTATGCATTTTCTGCTGCTTTTGTTGCTGTTTATCCAAATAGCAGAGGGTAGTGTCTGTTTTTGCTCTTCTTTCATGTAACGGCAGTGGTAATGATTTTCTGCTTTGTATTTGTTTTGTTCCCTCCCTTAATTAATGCCTCTTTTATAAAGAAAACAAAGAGCCCTTTGAGACGCTGTCATTCAGAATCAGGCCTCTCTCTTTTCTGCTCTCCCTCACTGTTTCTTGGCTTTGTAAAGACTCTGTAGTTGATCTAGCATCTCTCCGATATTCAAATACAGCTTCATTTTGGATGCAAATAACGACAAAAGCACAAGTTGTTCTGCTAGTTTGACAGTTAGACTCGGCCTTCATCACCAATGAAGACATCAGACGGTACCACACATTCATTCATTCTACATTTTAATTGCATATTATCAAGACAAATCCTTGATTGTGTTTAAATAGCGCATTGCATGTTGACAGTCTGTTGCATCTCACTCCAAAATACAAACACTTTTATCCAAGCCGAAACATTCAATATTGAAAAGTGAATCCAAAGTCTGTTAGGAAAATCACAATTGCCAGAAAAGACTCTGAAATGGCAAGATTAAAAAGTATCAGCAAAAACTGAATTTCCGGAGCATTCGTATGCATGTTCAAATGTTCCATAATTCTCAGCATCAAACATCTCTGACCCAAAAACTGGCTTCAGGGTCGTGTTAAAGTCGTGTAAACCGGCTGCTCCCAGCTTGCACCGGGACTGTGAGACGGACTCGACAAGCTGTTGAGAACAGGAGTCACGTACGATCTTCTGGAGGAATGGAAGTACGGATATTGGTAAATGCCGGCGGGATACCCAGAAAATGTGGTGAAGTACGTCGAGTTCTGCTGGCCGGGACAGTCAGTGAGTTCAGATTGGGTCGGTGACCCGTGAGAGTCTCCGTAATGAGATGGACTCAATTGTTCTGTTTTAATGAGCGGCCTTTGTTGGTTTGGTGACCCCTTGTTCCATGCCGAAGCGCTGCTGTGAGGATGATGGTGGTAGGATGCGCTGAGACAGCCGGGACTGGAGTGCTGCCCGCTTGTGTTCTCCATGTGACCGTTTACCGGCAGGTACTGGTCGAACTCATGCACGTCGAATGGGCCCATGCCGCCGATGACGTCGCTGCTGAGCTCCGAGAGGTCCACGATGCCGAAGTCGATGTTGTGTCTTGCGTTTTCCGACACGCGCCGGGACTCCAGCTTCACGCTTTGATGCTGATCGGACTTCGGGGAGGTTGGAGGCGTGGGAGGACTGTGTGGTTGACCTGGGTTGGAAACATTGAATGTGTTTTGTTGGGTAGAGTTGGAAAAAATAAACTACACTATATTATAACTACACTATCTTTACATTGAGCAGTTCTTAAAAGAACCATTTTTTCTTAGCGTGGAGAACATTTTCAAAATCTAAGACTCTTTTTCCACTATAAACAACCTTTTGTGGAATGGAAAGATTCCATGGATGCTAAAGGTTCTTCATGGAACCTTTATTTTTCAGTGTCAAGTCAAGTCACCTTTATTTATACAGCGCCTTTAACAATACAGATTGTGTCAAAGCAACTGTACAGCATTAAATACAAAATAGTGTGTCAATAATGCAAAATGACAATAGTAAACACTCAATTTTCAGTTAAAGGCTGTTCATCATTGAATTCAGTGATTTCATCATCCAGCTCAGTTTAAATAGTATCTGTGAAATCAAGTCGACGATATCGCTGGAAATTAAGTGTCCCCAGTCAATGCCAGTGTGTTGGCATTGATGGTCCGTGAGGAATCTTTAACATCCAACAGTCTTAAAAATCAAGGTTCTTTAATCGTTCAATGCTTCCAATAACGTCCATGCACAAACGGTCCTTTACAGTGGAAAAGGTTATCAAAGTGTTCTTTACAATAAGAAAAAAATTTTGTTTTCTGGAAGGTTCTTTGCGGAACCAAACATGGTTCAGAACCACATATTAAATGGCTTTTACTATGTACTTACATTTAAATTAATGATTTAATACAATGCACTTATTGTGTACATGCATGTTTTTATATTTGAAAATTACATCCGTAATTAATTGATGTAGTTACATCTGTAATTACACTGTTGTACCCCTTAAACCTAACCAAACCACCAAACCTGCCCCTAACTTTACCTGTAATGTGTCCACCTCAATAGCAGCAAAAGTGTTTTTCAATTCAACATGAACACAATAGGTACATTGCACCTATTCATTCTTTTATTATTAAGTGCATATAGTATTGAATGACACCTAATATAAAGTGGGACCAATGGTTCTTCTACACTCTTAAAAATAAAGGTTCTTTATTGGCATTGATGATTAACACCCATGGAACCTTTCCATCGCACAAAAGGTTCTTAACAGTTGAAAAAGTTTCTTTAGATGATTAAAATGTTCTTTACACTTAGGAAAAATATGTTTTTTTCAAGAACTGTTCACTGGAAGGTTCTTTGAGGAAGCAAAAAACGGTTCTTCTATCGCATCACTGTGAAAACCCCTCGTTCCATTTATTTTTAAGAGTGTGGAACATTTCCATTGCTCGAAAGGTTCTTTTTAAGAGCTGTTTACTGGAAGGTTCTTTGAGGAACCCAACATGGTTCTCAGTGTAAGTGCAGAGGCGCCGTGTGAACAAGATGTTACTGACTAAATGTTCTAGACTAAATGTGAACATGCATTTACTCATCTCACTTGCACAAAAACAGATTCAGTATTCCTCAAAATGAATGAAAACAGTGCAATGCAAACCTGCAATAATTAAAAGTATTAAATAACACATATCTTTTATGCATTTAATCACATTTTATTAATCAATATCTTTGCCGCCGACATTCGATGATCCAATTCAGCCATATTAATAAGCAAAAATGACTTAAAATAAACATGACATTTGTTTTTCTTTCGTTTTGTTTCATTGCTGAAGAGTGTTGAACTTTCTTCTCCTGCATTCTTCATGCAATCCAGAATGGCTGAGGCGTATTCGTTTCACTTTTGGTTTGGTTTACATTTGCCAAAAATATAAATTTTTATATTAAAAACAAATTAGCAAGCCCAGCCCAAATGAGGAAAAGTAACGCAAAAGTAACGTAACGCATTACTTTTCACAAAAGTAACTAAGTAATGCAATTCGTTACTTTTTTAGGAAGTAACGCAATATTGTAATGCATTACTTTTAAAAGTAACTTTGACCCCAACACTGATGGTTCTTCTATGGCATCGCTGGGAAAAACCCCTTTATGGAAGCTTAAAAAAGTGTAGCCTAATAAAATGCATATGACACACCACAATTTGTAAGACAATCGATCTTTCATAAATCAACTCACCACCATGGGCCGGTTGAAGGTGCATCCCTCTCATAGCCGCTTCCGTCTTGTACATTTGATCCGAGGGATGATGGGTCTTCTCGGCTCCCGCGTCCGCATCACTCTGACCCGGCTTCAGGCTCTTCCGCCTCCGCGGCTGGTACTTATAATCCGGATAGTCTTTCTTGTGCTGGAGTCGCAGTCTCTCTGCCTCTTCCACAAACGGTCGTTTCTCGCTCTCAGAGAGCAGCCTGGATGAGCCGACGCAAAGCATGGAACGGAAAAGCGCATGATCAAATGAACACAATCATGTGTGAATGATGAACAAAAATATATCCAGATTTAACTGGTAGCTGGTTTCTGGCTGCTCTAAGCTGGTGCAGACCGTCTCAGTCCAGCAACAAATCGTTTACAAGCAGCTCCACAAGATATGCCATCTATTCCTTCAAATTATGTACATGTCACTAGTACTGTAGTTAATACAGTCTCTGTATTCCACCAGTTACTAGTACATATTCAATTAGTAAACTAGTCATTTTGGTAACACTTTACAATAAGGTTTCATTCGTTAACTACATTAGTTAACATTAACTAACAATGCACAATACTTCTACAGCATTTATTAATCTTAGTCAACATTTACAAACACATTTTTAAGATCAAAAGTTGTATCTGTTAATATTACTTAATGCACTAACATTAAATGAACTATTATTAACTAACAATAACAACGATAAATAAATGCTGTAAAATATTGTTAGTTAATGCAATAACTAATGTTAGCAAATTAAACTTTATTGTACAGTGTTTCTGAACTTTCTTTGCTACTAGTACTCCATACAGTATGTGACTTCTAACAAATTGCTAATTTTCTGAGTTCTGTTGTTCATAACTGTTCACATCCGACTAGTATGTATTCCGAATCGTTGCATACACTCCAGTTTTAACTATTCACTAGGTAATATACTTATGAGAAGCTAGTATCGATCTCATTCAGCTGATTCCAACAGTTACATTTGTTTTATTACGCGTTAAATAACTAATCTGAACTGCTGCATGGTTTACATTTGAATTCAAAATCCTACTAAGATTAAACATTCTAGTGTCTAATTCAAGTGCGTGTCTATTTAATTAGTACTGGGAAACTGGAGAGTACTCCTAGAGAGTACTAGTATCTGATTTAGTTCCTAGTGACGTTAAAAAGATACATTTGCCTTTTAAAATCAGTACTAGTAATATACAAAAAGCTAGTCAGTGTAAGGAGTGCTTGCCATTCACGAGCCCTAATGTTGTTCATTATTGCGCAAATACACTATGCATTGTGTAGCCTACATGATGTGCTGTAAAGTGTGATCCATCGATCGATCTCCGTGATGCTGAACGGAAGTCCACGTACCTCCATAACTTCCCGAGGGTCTTGCTGAGCTCGGCGTTGTGGAGATGCGGATACTGATCCGCGAGCTTCCTCCGCGCCGCCTGCGCCCACACCATAAACGCGTTCATGGGTCTCTTCACATGAGGCTTGTCTTTCAAAGACCTGCTGCCCTGCATAGATATCGGAACCAGCGACCAGTCATAGCCTTTGAGGACCTGCGACACCGCGTCTCGAATGCACGGGGGGAAACGTGCGTCCTCCTCGCTGCTCGCCGGGTTACCGGCGCCGGTTTGGGACTGCGAGCCTTGCTCGTCGGACATTGATGGAGAGGACGGAGAAGAGTCCACATCGCCGATAAAAGAAGGAGTTTTATCAGGCTCTTTTGACATTTTAAAAATGCGCAAACGAAGATAAACTAACGGTGACGATAAGAACGTTTACGCACGCGTTTTACGCGTGATTCAGAGTTCTAGAAAGCCGTATATTCCAAACCGACTCACTGGTTTCTTGAGTCTCAAGCCTCGGTCGATCAACACTGGTGAATGAACTGGCAACATTTCACAACTTCTTGGTAGGAGTGAAGTTTTTCTGAGGTCTCTATAGTCTCGCACTCCTCCTTCTCTCCTCTCATTGGAGGACAAGCTTTTGCGCAACTTCTCCAATTGGTCCGCAACTTTTTCAGATAATTGAACATAATTGACTAACAAATTAGACCGTAAACCCAAAGGGCTGACTTTATTTTGATGAATAAAGTTAAAAAGAACAGCATTTATTTAAAATAGAAATATTTTCTAACAAAGTCTTTATTATCACTCTTCTATCAATTTAACACATGCTTGCTGAATAAAAGCATTTCTTTCAAAAAAAAAGAAAGAAAGAAAGGAAGAAAAAAAAAAACACTGACCCCAAACTTTTGAACGCTTGTGTATATTGTTACAAAAGATTTCTGTTTTGAATAAATGCTGTTATTTGTAACTTTTTATTCATCAATTAATCCTGAAAAAAGGATCACAGGTTCCAAAAAAAAATATTAAGCATCAAAACTGTTTCCAATATTGATAATAAATCAGCATATTAGAATGATTTCTGAAGATCATGTGACACTGAAGACTGCAGTAATGATGCTGGAAATACAGCTGCGCATCTCATTAATAAATTATATTTTAAAGTATATTAAAATAGAAAACCATTATTTTAAATTGCAATTAAATTACTTTTTTTCTGTATTTTTGATCAAATAAATGCAGCCTTGATGAGCATTAGAGACTCCTGTAAAAAACATTAACAATCTTACTGATCCCAAACTTCAGTGTAGTTTTGACCTTAAAGGTTCAAAGTTTTCATAAAGTTGTCACATTTGTTTTAAATGCATACAATTTATTACTCACAATAGTTACACAGTATTTGTACAGAATACAATATGTTTTTCCTAACCGTTGTCACACGGTGAACAGTTTCTATTTCAGTAATTATTATGAATTATTAGAATTAGTTTTATCGCAGATCCAGTCTGAAGGCGGTGTTGGCAGAGGCGCATTGTCCGCTGATTGGTCAGATTTCTTACGCATGCGCAGAGCGTTTGAGAAACATGGCGTCCTCCAGTGAGCGCTCCGAGAATAGTGAAAGTTTCCTGAGAAAGCGACGCGGCGATCTGCTTTTTTCAGTCAGTCTTTCACACGACAGCTGCAGTGAGACTGTGCAAGACGAAGACTCGAGCAAATATGACAAGAAAGTGGGCGGATCGACACAAACCGGGACCTACTAGCGCACACACTGCTGCGAGCCATTGCTTTCATCTAGTGTGAGTCTGACAGGTGGCAACTCTACAGGATGCAGTTGCTAGGAGATCAGACACAATTGGTTACATCAGTTAGTTACAGTTACTAGGCTGTGCACTAGAAACCTAAAAGTTTACATTAGTGCAACGCCTGTGTATAATATAATACCTCACCTTTTTGCTTGCCAAAGTGTGAAATCACTGCTGTATCTCGTTTTCTTTTTAGCTGTGGCTTGTCGCGTGCAAGCAGCTCACTGGAGAGAAAGGGCTCATGCCATGCAAGGACTACTTGAGGAACATCAAGCGTTATGTGGGTGGCAAGATTGGCATTGCGGCCCTGGCGTACACTCCATGTTAAAACAGTCTTATTATTGTAATAAAGTTAGATGAACTGTTGAAAAATGAACTGTTTTTGTCACACCTACAGCATTTCGTTGACTTTTATATGGAAGCCCATTTCCTCCACATAAGAAAACAATTGTGCTTCGGTAAATCATAATTATTACATGACATAAAAAGTCCAAATTTTGACACACTATAATTATGAGATAAAAGTTGAGATAATACATCATGATTATGACATAATTACATAAAACGTCAAAAAAATGAGATGAGTCATAAGTCATTATGACAAAAAGCTGAAATTATGACTAAACAATGAGATAAAAACTAATAATTCTAACAAAAAGTGACTTAAAATTATGGCATACCAAGTCATTAAAAAAAAAAAATACTGTGATTAAAAAGTCATTATAACTTTTTATTTCATAATTACATTTTTTAATGCTGTAATTATGACTACGTATCTCATAATTTTATCTTTTTGTTATAATTTTGACTTTTTGTCTGATAATTATGACATCATTTTGACTGTCATAATTTGACTTTATCTCATTATGACTTATGTCATAATTTTTGCTTTTTATTTCATAAGTATGACTTAGTGTGTCATAATTGCCTTTTTATCTCATAATTATGCATTTTATGTCAATTTTGGCTTATTTCAAAAATATGACTTAGTATCTCATTATTTTGATTTATCTCATAATTTAACTTTTTATCTCTTTATGACATAGTATGTCATAACGTTTACTGTTTGTATGACTTAGTATGTCATAATTATGACTATGTATCATAATTTTAACTTTTTGTTATAATTATGCATTTTTGTCATAATTTTGACTTTTTATCTCATAATTTGACTTTTTATCTCATCACTTATATCATAATTTTTGCTTTTTATTTCATAAGTATGACTTAGTGTTTCATAATTGACTTTTTATCTCATAATTATGCATTCTATGTCAATTTTGGCTTATCTCAATATTATGACTTAGTATCTCATAATTTCGATTTATGTCATAATTTAACTTTTTATCTCTTTATGACATAGTATGTCATAACGTTTACTGTTTGTATGACTTAGTATGTCATAATTATGACTCAGTATCTCATAATTTCGATTTATGTCATAATTTAACTTTTTATCTCTTTATGACATAGTATGTCATAACGTTTACTGTTTGTATGACTTAGTATGTCATAATTATGACTCAGTATCTCATAATTTGTCTTTTTATCTCATAATTATGACTAACTCATAATTTGACTTTTTATCTCATAATTATGATTTATCAAACTACAAATTTTTTTCTTATGTAGCGAGAATGCGCTTCCCTACTTTTATGTGATGCAAATGAATTGAATCTCATTGATTTCTTTGTTTCCTTTTATCCAGGTACTCTTTTGGTGAGTAATCATCTCTCACATTGTTTGTAAAATAAAGTCATGCCCTTTTTGATTTCTAGTAGCAGTTTTTGCATAGATGCGAGTTTTTACTGAATCATTGCAACAGAAGAATAAATCAGGACTTGTTCTCCCAGAATTCCCTTCAGTGTTTAGATTTTTGATTTGGGATCTCCACGAGTGTGACCGATAGAGGCTTTGAAGCCAAATCCGTTCGGTACGATGTGGCCAAGTCGCAGTGGGGAGATGATTCATCTGAACTCTCACCCCAGTGTTTTACCTCATCCCACTAACCACATCTGTGATCGTTCATCCCACCAAAATCCAAACTCTCCAGATAAACAAGAAAGCCACAAATGGCCTCAATTGGCCAATCAGGATTTAATTTAAGCCCGTTGTTGAATGGAAGACAAGAACATGTTTTTTGATTTATATTTGAATATTTCTTTTGTGTTTTACACCAGTTTGGTCATTTAAAGCTTTTCCTGGTTTTAGGGATCAATCCAAGTGCATGTAACAGTGTAATGTCATGTAATGGTTTTCAGATGATTATAAATCTTTTTCCATTTTCATAAGTATTCACACCAGGGGTGTAAAACTACAGTGATATGGATCAATGCATCAATCAATATGATGCATCGATGCAATGTGTAAAAAAACAAACAATACATTTTTCTATATCCTATAAGTTATACTAGAAGACTTGTTTGACTATTCAATTATTTGCTGACCGCTTATTGACAGTTTGATATCTTTTTATACGTCTTTACAGCTTTTTTTTTTAAATGTCTTTTTTAAGTATTTATTTTTCCTTATTTAGTTGCTTGTGTCTTAAGGGTTGCGTATTTTAGAAAGCACAGAATTATATTTATATATTTTATATAGTTGAATATAGTACATTTTACTTTAGATGTATATGTTTATATTTATAGTAGAATTATGGTATATTTATAATATTAAAAAAAACTTTTTTTTGGACGTGGATCTGCCACGGAATAAAAAATAAAAAAGGTAATTACAGACTTTTTTCCATAAAATGTTAAGTTTATATTTCACAATTCAGGCTTTTTTTCCATGCAATTCTGACATAAACTCAGGATTGCAAGATACAGACTCGCAATTTTGAAATGGCAAAATAAAATGTGTCCAAAATAGTCAGAATTGTGAGATATAAAGTCAGAATTAGAATCTTGTAATTCTGTCTATTTTTTGTGAAAAATTCTGAGGAAAAAAAAAAGTCATCCTGTAAATCTCAAAATTCACATTTTTTTTCTCCCAATTTTGCCTTTTTTCCTCATAATTCTGGGAAAAAAAGGTCAGAATTGCGAGAAAGAAAAGTGAATTTTGAGATAAGTTGCAATTTTTAATTTTAATTGTTTGTTTCATTGCAGAAATAAGCTTCCATAGGATCTCAATTAGGTTTCAGGATTTAGGATTTGCAATTTTCAATTTCAATTAAATGTTCATGTTGTATTTTGTTGCATTTGTGGATTAATACAAAAGTAACAGGTTATGAAAAATAGACACATGATAACGTAATATCAATATATTGATCGCAGAGTTTAAATCATAATCTTATTGTGGCATGTTTCAAGGTATTGGCAAATATCATATTCACTGGATAAGAGAATCAAAGTCAAATCGTCCGATTAAGACATTCAATATACAATTTTGTCATTTTTTATGAACATTAACTTTAGTGTGGGTGTTAAATTGCTAACCTGTTTTAATTTGATTTGGATAGGAGTGCCATGCAAAAACTCCTGTTGAGTCCAGTTAGGAGTAAACCAAATTAAGTGCAAAGAGAACATGGCTGTGTCTCAAATATGCAGAATCTTCTGTTCTTCTCCCAAGACTCAAATGCAATCAGCGGAGCTGCAGATCTAATGAGTTATTCACTCCCAAACCAAATAATTGTGTCTAGAAATCTGAGTAGGGGGTGTAAAAATAGCAGCGAGATACTGTGTGTATGATACTTTGGAGAGATAAATGTGAGCACCTTCAAACTCTGTGATGCTCCAATCGCTCATATCTGCCCACTTTCCAGAGTGAGCCGCACACAAACCACCTCCAGGCTTTACACGAGTAAACACAGCGTTGCGACGCTCGAAAGGCCTTTTCTTTCCCAGAGAGACTTGAGGGTGAAATCACAGCGTTTGTGCCATCCATTCTGTCTGGAAGCTGGCTGCAAGTGGTTGCTGCTAAACATTTTGATTGCATCTCAGTGATTCAGTGCGCTTGAGGTCAGGCGAAATCTGCTAGTATGTAAACGCTCGACTCTCAGTGTAAAGCGATGCGATGCGGTGATTCTTGATATCTGCGGCTCTCAGGATTTAGCATGGATTGACGTCCTAAGGAGACGTTTAGATGGCAGTGATTTAGAGATCCGAAGCACATTCTCTTTGCTTTAAAGCAGCCCTATACAGCAGGAAAAACACACATGTTGAATGCCAGGTGAAATACCAAAGAGAAGATTATTCGATGCCCGGAGCACCTGTCTACACCAAAAACAAAGACTATAAAGTTTTAATAATCATTTAATTAGAAGAGAATAGGGAATGTTGGAGTCACTCCCTGAACGATTATTTTCCAGCTGGTGAATGATAAACACATTGACAGCCGATCAGAGTCTGTCTGACTTTAAAGAGCAGCAAAACTGTAGCACGACATATTTTGAATTAGAATTTATTTTTATATTTTCTGTTTTCATTTTCAAGTTTTAGTTGTTGTGATTTTGTCATTTTTATTAATTTTTGTTAATTTGAATAAGAATTTGTTTTTATATTTTCTGTTTTCATTTAAATTTTAGATAAAGTTTAAGTAATTATTTGTGTTTTTGTCATTTTTATTAGATTATGTTAATATTTTAAATTAGAATTTATTTTTATATTGTCTTTTTCATTTTAATTTTAGTTAAAGTTTTAGTATTTTTTGTGTTTTTGTCATTTTTATTAATTTTTTTTAATTTTGAGTCAGTTTCATTTTAATTTTAGTTAAAGGTTTAGTAATTTTGTTGTGAATTTGTCATTTTTATTATTATATGCTTATTATTTACATTATATTATTATTATTATATGTCTGTTTTTATGTAAATTTTAGTTAGTTTTAGTATTTTGTAATTTTTCTTAATTTTTGTTAATATTTTTTATGTCTTTTGTTTTAATTTTAATTTTAGTTAAATATCTTTTTCATTTTAATTTTAGTTAAAGTTTTAGTAATTTTGTTGTGATTTTGTCTTTTTTATTAGTTGTTATTAATATTTAAAATTAGATGTTTTATATTTCTGTTTTCATGTAAATTTTAGTTAAAGTTTTAGTATTTTGTCATTTTTCTTAATGAATTTTTGTTAATATTTTAAATTCATTTTGTATGTCTTCTGTTTTCATTTTTATTTTAGTTACAGTATCTTTTTCATTTTAATTTGAGTTAAAGTTTTAGTATTTTGTTGTGTGTTTTTGTCATTTTTATTACTTTTTTGGACTATTTTAAATTAGAATTTATTTTTATATTTGAAGTCGGTTTAATTTAAATTTTAGTTAAAGTTTTAGTAATTGTGTTGTGATTTTGTCATCTTTATTAGTTTTTGTTAATATTTAAAAATTATATTTTTTTATATATTTTTTTATGTTAATTTTAGTTAAAGTTTTAGTATTTTGCCTTTTTTAAAATGAATTTTTGTTAATATTTTGAATTCGTTTTTATGTATTCTGTTTTCATTTTAATTTTAGTTAAAGTATTAGTAATTTTGTTGCGTGTGTGTTTTGAATGTGTCTATATCGTTTTTAGTTAATTTAGATTTAGTTATTTTAGTACTTAAACTTTTTTGTATTTTTATTTAATACAATACATTTTACTTATTTAAACTTAAAATGTTGTAAAAAATGTTTGTATTTATTTCAGTTAATGTTTATTTTATTTCCAATAATGAAAATGTTTTTTTTTGTTAGTTTAAGTTAAGCATTATTTTTTTTTTTTTGCAAAGACAAACAAATGAACAACATATTTTGTAAAGAACTGTAACATTTAATTAGGGTTAGGGTTCAAATGTTGCATTGCTGTCAGTAAAAATGTATCATTTTTTGTGACCTTCTCCCTCTCCAGTAAAATGCCAAAATAAAATGCGTCCAAATGCATCCCATTACTGATATACATCTGCAGAAAATCATGCGTTTTTATGCCTCTGATGAACAAATCTCATAACTGGAGACTGAAATCCTAGAATATTACAGATTTATTAGATTGAATCAAACATGAGGACTTGAGATGCGACAGCATGTGGAATCATTCAGATTTCATGAGCAGCTCTTTTGTAGTGTTTTGATTGTCGTGCCGGGTTTGTTTTTTCTGCACTAACATTAATTTTCCACTCGTAGAGATTTATTTTGTCAGGGTTTGTGTGAGTGCAGGTTGGGAAAGCCAGCTTCTGGAGACTGGTCAGTGCGTTCAGTACACTTACATCCCTGCTCCATGTCACAGGACGAAGGAAAAGTACATGTGCGCGATTAAACGCCGTCAGACGACTTCTGTCTGGATTTTTTATGGCTTGTGCGACTGGCCTATATAACTATTGACTGCTAAAGTACGGAAGTTGCCATGTACTGTAGATGAAAATGTTTTTCCAATTAGCGCCACAAATGAGGAGGAATGGAGAAGGCGAGCTGCACATTCGGTTAAACCAGGCCAAGAATATAATTGCCTTTAAGTGCTTACAACTGTAAAAACCCTGCAGCCGTTTCCCCTCAGACACACAAGGAATAAAAACTCCTGGCTTTTAATAGCATGGTAATGATGATCACTCGTTCAAGGTGTCTCCTCAGATTTCTCTGATGCGAGATGTGACTCTCTTTCGGCCCCGGATTCGTTTGGTTGCAGTGGAGTCATTTAAACTGATTGGGAATGTCGATATTGTTTAATATATAAGCTAGCTTGTTTGCAGTATGCAGGCGTTCACAGGTAGTTTTTATGGAAGCTTGCTGGGATAAAAAATAGAATAAAAAAGACAATTGCAACTTTTTAAATCACAATTCAGAATTTTTTCTCTGAATTGCAGAAAAAGTTCAAATTCTGAGTTGATTTCTCGCGTTTTTTTAAAAAATTTTTTATCAATTCTGAGTATATTTCTTTCAAATTTGAGTTTATTTCCCGCAATTCTGACTTTTTTTCTGAATTGAAAGTCTATTTCTCTCAAACTTGAGTTTATACCTCACACTTCTGAGTGTATATCTTGTCACTTTAGTTTATTTTTCACAATTCAGAATTTTTCTCTCAATTCTAACTTTTTTTTAGCAATTCTATTTTAGCAATTATTTCTCTCAGTTTTGGGTTTACATGTATTTACATCAATTCTGAATGTATTTCTCACAATTCTCACTTTTTTCTTTATTTCTCTCAATTCTGGGTTTATATATCACATTCGGACTATTTTCTCACAATTTTGAGTTAATTTCTTGCATTTCAGAAAAAAATGTGCAGGTCACAATTACTTATTAACTTATTAGTATTATTATATATTTTTTTAATCCCGTGGTAGAATCAGGCTTCTATATGTTTTTGCTGTAGGTCTTGGTCCAGTGTAATTTTAGTATTATTGATATACTATTATAGTTTTTATTAATATTAATTAATAATACATTTTAATATGATTTTTTATTAATATTAATATTATATTTTGAATTCGATTTTATTTTTATATCTTCTGGTTTTACTTTAATTTTAGTTAAAGTTTTAGTAATTTGTTGTGTTTGTCATTTTTAAACATTTTACATTTTAATTAGTAGTTTTCATTTTAGTTATTTTAGTTCAAGTTAATGTTTCCTTTGCAACTAGCAGAAATAAAATGTTTACCTTTTTTATGTTGTATTTTATTTCAGGTAACACCAATGTTTTTCTAATGGTTTTAGTTTTAGTTCCCTATAATAACCCTGTTAGGGTTAGGGTTAAGTAACCCTAACCCTAGTTGCTGGATCCTCTTTCTTAACCTCTGATGATTGAGGAGGTCTGTTACACAAGCGCATGCTTTAATTCGCCAAGCGCTTGCTTCTCGCCATTTTAACAGTGCAATTCAATCAAAACTGTTGTGGCAAAACATTCATTAGCACCAGCGCTTTGCAGTAATTTGCTGTGCTCGCCAAATGACCGGAGCGCTGTGTAGCATTTCACAAGTTGTTCTCTCTTCCGAGAAGCAGCGAAGGAACCGCCAGCGGTTTGTGAATGAAGTCGACTCAAGGTCTGAGCTGGAATCAGTGGCCAAGCTGTCGTTCACCATCGTTTCTTTTCTTCTTTTTCCCCCCGCTTCTCAGCAAGGGAGGTTTTTCAGCACACATCAAAGCAGCTCTCCAAATCCATCTCGAGGACTGGAGGCTCGGGTTTCCGACGCTTCACACGATTCCCTCGGCTCCACACTTTTATTATCTGTTGGAGGGTTATTTTTGACGTCAGGAGAGATTTGCTTGGCGTTTGTCGGGAATCTTTCACTAAGCGACTGAAGTTCACACATCCGGAGTCAAAGCGCTCGCGGTGGAAATGTTCATTAGCCATCCGCCTTGAAGAGTTTGCAGCACGTCACTAAATACATTTGCCTAAATAAGATTGTTAATACAGACTCAATCTGCAGAGGTGCCTGTAAATGTAATTAAATCTTCTTAAATCAATTTAATTTCATAATTTAATAACATCTTTGGAATGCTGTGCGAGGTGTTAAAAATCTGCAAATGTGTGAATGATGCAATTATTCTTGAAGTGTGTGAACAGAATTTCATCAAGACATTTTCTGGAGAAAAGTTAATCTCGCTCAACCCGAAATTGTGTTTTGGCAGCACTAGCATCCATAATTAGCCAAATCTTAAAGGGAAAGTTCATCAAAAAATGTATATTGTCATCATTTTATTCATTTGAATGCAGATTCAAACTTTTTTTCTACAACACAAAAGAAGATATTTTAACCAAACAGTTTTGGTGACCATTGATTTCCACGGAAAAAAAAAAGTTTTATTTTAAATACGTTTTTATTTTTACATTTTCAGTTAAAGTTTTAGTAATTTTGTAGCGTGTTTATGTCATTTTTGGTAGTTTTTGTTATTTATTTTATTTTATAAAGTTTATATATATATATAAAACGTTTTTATTCATTTTTATTTCAGTTCAAGTTATTTTAGTACATCAAGTTAAATTAAAATTTGAAATGTTGCTTTTGCAAGCTGAATTTTTTTATTTTATGTAATTTGTCATATCTAATTCATTTTATTTCAATAAAATTAATGGTTAATTAATGGACAATAAGTAATAAATTATGACCATTATGTTTTAATAAAATAAAATAAAATAAAATAAAATAAAATAAAATAAAATAAAATAAAACGAAAGAAAATGGTTAGCTTCGGTCCATTCTGGTATAGAAAACACATTTAAAAGTCCAGTTTTTCTAATGAATAAAAAGAAGTCCATCTCACATTACAGAAGTCAAATGTGATGTGAATGTGGTTTCACATTTTAAGATTTTTACCGTTTAGTCTCTAGATCTTACTATTAAAACTGATTTTTATCTAAGCCACTACATCTGTTAAAGTCCATTAAAGCAAGCATTCATAAAGCATTTTCCACATTTGTTCTTTACATTTCTTCTGTAGCCACTTAAGCAGATTGCATTATTGTCTGGGCAGCTCAGTTAACATTTCAAATTGCACTTAACTAGTAAATTAACCTCAAATTCTTAGTGCAAAGATATTGTGTTGTGTTATTTCTCTTCATAGTATTTTTGAATCTGAAATGAGTTTGTGAATGAAAGGCACATGTTGTCATACATATTGTATGTTGCAACTTTTAGTTTGTGACTTATGATACTGCAGAGTTCAAATATGATTTAGGGTTTCAAATGTGTTATTTATTTGTGAATAGGAAACATTTTCCATATTTTCTGGTCCGTGGAGGTCTTTGACATTTCCACACTTAATATTTTAAGTCTGTAATTGTCCAGATCTGGACGTGAATAAGTTTTAAATGCACTTGGTTGTTATTTTTCATGCTCGGATTACATAAAACATTGTGTGCATTGTGTTCAGTTTTGTGCTCCAATTCAAAACGAGACATTCTGCTTTGCTTTAGTATACATGAGTGCCTCCTGATTTTTTTGTGCACATTTCTCCTGTTTCAGGTGCTCTGTGAGTTTGTGTGAGTGTGTGTGTGTTTGTGTGTGTGTGTGTGTGTGTGTGTTTGACATTTCCTCTTTCGGATGGTTGCCAGGAGTTTTTGGCTGTGTCAAGAATGGGCAGAGAAACTCTCCCTGGCCTTTTTGTCTCCTGTCAGCTGAACTTTTATAGAAGTGAATTTCAGCGAACAGCAGTTAAAGAGTTTTTAATTCAGCTGCAAGCAAGCGCCCATCTGATAGTGTGGAAGTAACGTCTGGTCAAACTCCTGTGACATGCACCTGTGTGCTTTTTACAGTAATATTGCATACTTAGATGCTCTCGTGCATGACTGACACTAATTACCTGGAATCAAATTCAGATTATTTGGTCAGAATTGAAATGAGGAGATATTGCCCTTGCCGTTACCTTCTGTATGATCATTTCTGCACTGCTGTAGAGTTAGACGTTGGTGTTTTGTATAAGGATTTGAAGAACTGACTGCTGCACACAACATATTCTTAAATAGACATGCGAGAATTTTGCTACAAAAGTATTTTGACTGTCAATTAGTGGAAATGAATGTATATTTTATTTTTGCACATTTTAGTTTTTGCTTGAATATTTTTATCGGCGATGCTTTAAAGGGATGCATTTGGAGACAAAATGTCTTTTTAATGTTGAGCTGCAGCAATAAAAAACATTGAAATTTAAGAGACATTTAGAAATCACAATAGTCAAGTCTAGTTCTTATCTAATCTTATTTTAAATATAATTTTGCATTGTTACAGTTAATACATTTTAGTATTTAGTTTTAATGTCATTTTTACCCTTAAAAAATAGTTAGGCTTAAATTTAAGTTTTATGTATTTATTTATGTTTTTGAGTTGTTTATAACATTTTTACTGTCTATTTAATGTCATTTTTCACACTCGAGAAATATTTAGGCCTGAATTTAAGTTTTATGTATTTATATTATGTATTTATTTGAACTGAATATAACTGTCAGACTCTGTTCCATGTTTTGTGTGTGTGCTGTTCCCCATGTGCCTTCCCATGCCCTTATTTGGTTAGTTTCCTGTTCCTCCCCTGATTACTTGATGGTTCATTGCTCCCAGGTGTGTCTCGTCATCCCCTCCTCCTGTGTGTATAAATAGTGTTCCCAGTCCCAAATTCTCTGTCCGCTGTTAAACGTCTTCCTGAGTTCGTCTCCCTTGGTTCCTGTAAATAAAGTCTTGGTAAAGTATTCTCCAGCTGATTACTTGATGGTTCATTGCTCCCAGGTGTGTCTCGTCATCCCCTCCTCCTGTGTGTATAAATAGTGTTCCCAGTCCCAAATTCTCTGTCCGCTGTTAAACGTCTTCCTGAGTTCGTCTCCCTTGGTTCCTGTAAATAAAGTCTTGGTAAAGTATTCTCCAGCGTCTCCTCGTTCCTCGTGTGTGTGTGCACCGTGACAATAACATTCCCATCCATTTAGATTACACATTTTTATCATCAACAAAGTAATAATCTGAATGTGATGCATATTTGTCAGTCATACATCAATGAAATGATTTCTGCACAAAAAAAATAATTTGCTATGATAACTATTTGCATATTTGATTTTATTTAAATAATCATATTTTCAAACTGCATTCATTTATATTGCTCAGAATCAGCATAAATCTGTTCATTGCGAACTCAATAAAATGCATTCAGTTAAAAAGTATGAGCATGGTTAAAATATGGTTAAGACTGAAACACATGGGATTTATTGACAAATGTGACCTTAATGTGTCTTAAGTCGCTGGGGTATATTTGTAGCAATAGCCAACAATACATTGTATGGGTCAAAATGATAGATTTTTCTTTTATGCCAAAAATCATTAGGATATTAAGTAAAGATCATGTTCCATGAAGATATTTTGTAAATTTCCTACCGTAAATATATCAAAACTTAATGTTTGATTAGTAATATGCATTGCTAAGATCTTCATTTGGACAACTTTAAAGATGATTTCCTCAATATTTACATTTTTTTGCACCCTCAGATTCCAGATTTTCAAATAGTTGTATCTCAGCCAAATATTGTCCTATCCTAACAAACCATACATCAATGGAAAGCTTATTTATTCAGCTTTCAGATGATGTATAAATCTCAATTTTAAAAAATTGACCCTTATGACTGGTTTTGTGCTCCAGGGTCACATATATGCATCACATTTCATCATTAGTTTATGTTCATTTTATACAGTAAGCAGTTCAGATACATGCATCTTAAATATTATTTGAGAACCACTGAGCTCAAATGCATGCTGATGTTAAGTGTAAATGCCTGAATATGTAATTATTATTCCTTAAACAGTACATGTGTTTATTTGTTGCATGTTTATCCTCAGTAATTCAGTCATGTGAATGATTTGATTCAACCACAGTCAAAAAGTCAAAATGTCTCTTATAGATGGAAATAAACGCCTGATTCCCTTATGATTTGGATTGATTTTAATTACATTTATTTGTAATTTCGCTAAATAAGTAAATGGCATGTAAGATGTGAACTGCGATCATTAAAGCAGAGTGACGCAGACGCTCTTAATGCTGGCTTTATTTATTGGCCAGCTGATAGGTGGGTTGAGGGTGGGAGTCAGTCATTTTCATATTAGTGCAATCGCATTTTAGGGAGCGAATACTCATTCCAAGTTTCCTTATTACATTATCCTTAATGTCATAAATGCAAGAATGCATTTGATAAGCAGCAAAAGTACTGATGCAGTGGGATGTGAACTCTTGTCTCTGGAGAATGATCTGACTGTGGATCCCGTACTGAATGTTATGTTTAACCTCAGTGTATTGTGACTTAACATGTAGCTGGCTTTCCTGCTTGATTTGGTGCAGAGAGATCCAGATCACCTCAGGTTCAGAAAAACAGCTGTCAGGAGTTAAAATGTTTAAAATCTGCCACCAGTAATACAGCTGATGAGGAGAAGAGCGCTTCTCTGTGTTTATGATGTAGCTCTTAAAGGGACAGTTCAGCCCAAACCAGAAAGTCTGTCAGTTTTTCCACTCTCACGTTGTTCTAAACCTTTATGTCTTTCCTTCTGAATGGAGGATATAAAAGGCATTATCTTGATAGTCCTGGCCTCAAAACAAAAATTCAGTGGAAGAAAGAAAGTTTTTAACTTTTTTGTTGCTTTAACCCTTTAAATAGGCCTCTAAATGATCAAAACGAATCTCCTCCATGTCTTCTGTCTCTGATTAATAGTTTAAATCAAAGCTCTTTTAGTGTAATTCTACAAACGTCCAGCTTCAGCTGGAGCTTCTCGTGTCAAATCTTGATTGATTTTTATCAAGTAAGCGTCAGAATAACTGCAGTAATATCTCCAGATGAACACTTACTGGACTGAAGCAGCTCAGCTTTACTTGATTCTCCATCAATCATGTTTTAGAGTCTCAAATCTGATCCTCAGGATCTTTTGAGGAGCGTTTGTTTCCAGAAGCTTTACTTTCACTGTTCCTCAGCGGAGGAATGATCTTCACAAGCCTCCAGAACATCTCACATCTTCTGAGGAGCCTTTATTTCTTCAGCTCTCAATCACTGCATTATATGTTTGGAGCATTTCAATCTCATTTTACTGAGACAGATTACTGCAGATATAGAGCGACCACTGATATTTATAGCATTTTATGTCAGAATCTGCTGTACTGTTAGAAAGATCTCATTGATTTACATTACAAGCCTCAGAATTTCATCATATAAACATCAGCATCTGCACCAAATTCATATTTTTGCTCAGTTTGAGTCTCTGAATAAAATTAAGTTTTTTTTCCCCTCCATATTCTCCCTTTATCAGACTATATGAGCCATAAAATGGATCGAATATGATGCACAACAACAACAAAAAACATAAGCAATTAAAAAAAACCCATATATTTCATTTGAGCCTTCAGTAAACTGTTCCATTTAAAATGTTGAATGTTCGAATGATTGTTTATGGTCTATTAGAGGAGTGCTAGTAATTGTCAAGCTTCACTTTCTGATGTAAAAGGGTTGTTTCAAATTGTGCACAAAATATAGCTGTTAGAAGCCTTTTAGAAACTGAAATATTAACAGAAACAGTCATTTACAGTGTATAAATATCATATGAGCAAAATGCCATCGATTGCCGCGTCTTTGAAATATTATTACTGATTGCATCTGTCCAGGGTTACCATTACGAGGTGTGAAACTGACCTTCCTTTCCTTTCTGCTTTTTGCAAGTCAAGTCACCTTTATTTATAGAGTGCTTTATACAATACAGATTGTGTCAAAGCAGCTTCACAGTGTCAAACTGGAAAAGCATGTGCTATGAAACAGACTGTTATTAGCGTAGATGCCATTCTTCTTACGATGTAACAAGTACATCGAGATGAACTACTTGTGTATTAATATCGAGCACATTTCTCAGAATACAGCAACATAAAGTTTGGCTTATGTAACTCCTCTCAGCCGTGTGGTCTTATTTTGGCCACTGAGCGACAAAAAAAGACTCTTTAATGTCAAAATGTACTGAAATGGTATCACTGGTACAGTCAGTTGGTTTTAGAGCTTACATAAGAAGGTAAAAGGAGATCTTGTGTGTGTAGTCAAGGGATTTCCACTGATTGTAGAGCAAACAAAACCTTGGAAGGTCCAGCGTTCAGTGAGTCATGAAGAGTAACGAACCCTTAAAAATACATGCAAAAATTAAAAGGTTAAATTGAAAGATTGAGATTGGATTATGTGGATCTCGGCTGAATGAAGCAGTTCAGGTGGAAAAGCTGATGGATACCTGACAGAAGTAACGAAGAATGAGGGGGAAAAGTTGCTGTATCAGATCGGGTTTAATAACCAAATCATTAAAATATAACATTTATTGTTACCAAAATAAAACAAAAACAGTAATACTTTACAATACAGTTCCATTGGTGTAACTAACAGAGAAAAATACCGCTTAAGCATTTATTAATCTGACGTAATGTTAATTTCAACATTTATTAATACATTATTAAAATAAAAAGTATCTTTTAATTTTTTTTATGGACTGGGGCTAATATGAACTAACAATGAACAGTTGTGTTTTTATTAACTAAAGTAAACAAATATTAATAAATACTGTAACACATGTATTGCTCATTATTATTTCATGTTAGCTAATAATGCATTAACTGATGTTAACTAGTGTGACCTTATTTTAAAGTGTTACAATAAAATAAAATTAAAAAACCATGAAACATATATTTTTCAAAATTGTTAATTTTCATTTAGTTTAACTTTGAAAATTAAATAAAAATCCGTAAACACTAAAAAACAAATCATAAAAGTGACAAAAATGACCAACACTTTAAGTAAAATTGAAATGAAAATGGAAAATATCAAAATAAGAACTAATTCAAAATATGAATAAAAACTAAAATAGTATCTCTACTGCAAAAGACGATTTCCTTCCTTGGTACTTTTGTCTTGTTTTAGTGCAAATATCTAAACAAAATATCTAAATCAAAATACATCTACTCGAGAAGTGAAATGATTTAAGATGTTAGGTCTAGTAATCTGAAAAATAAATCAAAATTAAGTGGGTTTTTGCTTAAAAAAAGAAAAACTCTACCAATGGGGTCCAAAAAGTCAACTTAATTCAGAGAGAAAACAAGATCGTTTTTCTTGATTTAAGCAAAAACTTACTTAATTTTGATACATTTTTCAGAAAAAAAGACCTAATACCTTTTAATTAATTTATTACCTAATCAATTACCTTCTCAAATCATTTAGCTTCTCAAGTAAATGTTTCTTGATTCAATAATGCTGTAGATATTTGTTCTGGAAGACGACAAAAATACTGAGTAAGAAAATCATTTTTTGCAGAGTCAATGATACTAAAATGTGCAAAGCTAGTAGAGACCTATCCATACTTTGATCGATATCTAAAACTAAAGATTAAAACAAAAATCTTCTGAATTAGCTTTGATATCATGAATAACATTACCTAGTTTTTGTAAATTGCTTGAGTAGATGATGTAAAGGAAGTTCAGTGTCATTAGGAGCAATGTTGAAAATGATTTTTTTTAGAGGACGTTACATAAGACGTTCTTAGGTGTCTCATTTTTTTGGACAAGATAACAGCTGGAGATGTGGCTCAACAGTTAAAGTCGGTCTGAATGAGTGTGGCTGTAGTGCTGGTCTTATAAAGGCAGTGAATTGTTCTGGATGGACAATAAGAGCGTGTCTAAACGGTACAATAAAACCTTTATTTCAGCATAATGAGGGAGATCCTGTACAGCCAGCACTAAATGCTCATATGTGACATTCCCAGTCAGTTAATGGTTAATGGCGGTCAGACCTCACATGGGCTCGAGGATAATTAAGGTCTTATTCCTGAGGCGGGTTTTTCCTATACTGTTGTTTTTAACTCTCAGCTCAATTTCGCTTTTATCAATGGCTTGCCGTCCATAAGTGGATTAAACTAAGCACTTAATGGAGGAAGTTTTCCTGGTTTTACCTCCAGTGCCACGCTGCAATCAGCAGACTGCCAATGCCATCCTTTAAATTAATTATGATGACCCTCGTGTAAATCCAGACCTTGATGACTTTCTTATGTGAAACAGTAAAGATCCAATATTATTGCTGGAACCCGCTGACTTTAATTTTTTATTTAAAACATTGGTAACACTTTATTTTAAGGTATCCTTGTTACACATGTTACATATACTTACTATTAAATTAACAATTAATTATGCATAATTACATGCAAGTACAAACCCTAACCATATAGTAACTAAGTATAATGTACTGTAGTTACTCAGTACTTATATGTATAATTACACTGTAACAAGGACACCTTAAAAATAAAGTGTAACCAAAACATTAATCAAAACATGTTTTGATTACCTTAAGAATCGCAAAAACATTTCATATGAGATGTTTTTATAAAATGTTATTTTTACATATGCAAATGAGGCACTACATAATTAAAAATGCACACATTTGCATACATAAATCTCAACATTGGATCAAACTTTTTGTAGTGTTTATTTCATTGCACTGCATCTATTTGCGCTTGTAGACTTCAGTTGCAAATCATATCTTTTAAGGGAAAAATTCAGCAGCACTTACACCAAATTGTACAGTTTTATTTCTGTCTATTCTGAAGGTTTTACTGAGGGGATTTTGGATTTCTCTTTTTATCACTACATAAGTCAGAAAATACTGTCAACAGGTAGAAAAAAATGCATTTTCACCATGTTTTTAGGAATAAAATATTGTATAAAATCAGTTGAACGCTACGCCTACGTCCTTCGTCATCCGCTGGAACGCCACTCTCTCGTGAACGCACGTATGACAGTTAGCGGAAGCTAGAGATTACGGTTTATGAAGTTTAAAATATGGATATTTACACAAACACATCGATTTGCTTCAGGAGGCCTTTATTAACCCCCCGGAGCCGTGTGGAGCACTTTTTACGATGGATGGATGCACATTTTTGGGCTTCAAAATCTCGACACCCATTCACTGCCGTTATAAAGCTTGGAAGAGCCAGGATATTTTTTTTATATAACTCCAATAGGATTCGTCTGAAAGAAGAAATGCATACACACCTAGGATGGCTTGATGGTGAGCAAATCATGGGGTAATTTTCATTTTTGGGTGAACTATCCCTTTAAATCAAGGTTTACTTGACAAATTTGATAAATTAAACAAATTAAGGTGAGTTTATGCTTGAAAAAAGAATATCTGTCAATGTTGTGTGAAAACTTGTTTTCCCTTTGAATGAATTTGAGTTTTCTGATCCCATCGGTGGATATTTGTTGCTCTTTTGTTTTAATCTTAAACTCACTTCATTTTGATCACTTCATCAGAAACCAAGTCTTATGTCATTTCGCTTTTTAAGCAAATTAATGCTGATTTAAGAATCTTTTGACATCTGTGCTGAAAAACAAGATAAAAATACTCATTGTGTGCTCCCTAGACAATTACATTTAGAGAACACATTAGCACTTCATCTATGGGTGAACTGTCTCTTTAAGTGCCTTGCTCAAGGCGGGATTTGAACCTGCGACCTTTTTTCTGGTCACCAGCCCAGATCTGTAACCACTAGCTAAACCACCCACGTCACTGTCTTTAGACGTGGTTTTACAATCGGCAGGATTAGGAACGCCGCACGTTTTCTTCATCTCGTTTTGAAGAATTCGCTTTTTGTTTTCCCCTGTGAAGCTTCGTTAGCATCTTAAGTTTGATTACGCTGAGGGCAAAGGCAGAAGTTTTGGAGGAGCATTTGGTGCTCTATTTACTATCCCCTCACCATGGAAAAATGAAAACAGAAAGTGTATCATTTCCAGATTGAAGTGGAGTCATTGCAATGGTTTGAAAATGACTTTTTCCCTTTTTCCCAAAACACACTGAGAAACATAAGGCAGCAGAACACAACCGTGAATCAGTGGAGGCTAAACTGTGTGTGTATTTTGAAGGTCAGCAGAAACAATAAAACCACTATCAGTCTGAATCATGTGACGTATATTATTCCATTATTGGACATCTATTATCAACACTTACCAATTCACTGACTGACTGGGAAAAAAACGATGATTTGAATGTCACTTCATCATAAGCACTTGTGCACTTACTGATACTTGCTTATCTGTCTATCTATCTATCTATCTATCTATCTATCTACCTATCTATCTGTCTGTCTGTCTGTCTATCTATATATCTATCTATATCTGTCTGTCTATCTATCTATCTATCTATCTAT
>NW_015542451.1:342231-342747 GCF_001515605.1 Sinocyclocheilus anshuiensis
TGTCTGTCTGTCTGTCTGTCTGTCTATCTATCTATGTCCGTCCATCCATCCATCTATATCTATCTATCTATCTATATCTATCTATCTATATCTGTCTATCTATATCTATCTATCTATCTATCTGTCTGTCTGTCTTCTGTCTGTCTGTCTATCTATCATCTATCTATCTATCTATCTATCTATCTATCTAATATACAGTATAGTAAAAACACACACATCCACACATATATTTTAATGAAATATCAATTGAAAAATAGCAATTAAATAAAAAAATATATTTAAAACAATTTACAATAAATATAAAATATTTTTAAAAAAAAATTAAATAAAGGAAAAAAATACTGATCTATCTATCTATCTATCTATCTATCAATGTCCATCCATCCCTCCATCCCTCCATCCATCCATCCATCTATCCATCTATCTAGCCATCTATCCATCTATCTATCTATCTATCTATCGCTGTATGTCTATCGGTCTGTCTGTCTGTCTATCTATCTATCTATCTATCTGTCT
>NW_015542451.1:342842-343066 GCF_001515605.1 Sinocyclocheilus anshuiensis
TGTCTGTCTGTCTGTCTGTCTATCTATATCTGTCTATCTATCTATCTATGTCTGTCTGTCTGTCTGTCTGTCCATCCATCCATCCATCCATGTCTGTTTATCTGTCTATCTATCTATCTATCTATCTATCTATCTATCTATCTATCTATCTATCTGTCTATCTATCTTTCTGTCTATCATCTATCTATCTATCTATCTATCTATCTATCTATCTGTCTGTCTAT
>NW_015542451.1:343617-343864 GCF_001515605.1 Sinocyclocheilus anshuiensis
CTATCTATCTATCTATCTATCTATCTATCTATCTATCTATCTATCTATCTATCTATCTATCTATCTATCAATGTCCGTCCGTCCATCCATCCATCCATCCATCCCTCCATCCATCCATCCATCTATCTATCTATCTCTATCTGTCTTACTATCTATCTATCTATCTATCTATCTATCTATCTATCTATCGCTGTCTGTTTATCTATCTATCTATCTGTCTGTCTGTCTGTCTGTCTGTCTGTCTGTC
>NW_015542451.1:343893-346077 GCF_001515605.1 Sinocyclocheilus anshuiensis
ATCTATCTATCGGTCTGTCTGTCTGTCTATCTATCTATCTATCTATCTATCTATGCATGTCTGTCTTTCTGTCTATCTATATATCTGTCTGTCTGTCTGTCTGTCTTTGTTTATATACTATATGTGTATCATTTACATATTTTATTTTGTTTATAGCATATTTATTATACATATAAATATACAAAAAGGCTGTATATATATGTGTGTGTGTATGTATATGTTTGTGTCTTCTGCTCACCAAGGCTGCATTTATTTGATCAAAAATACAAAAACTGTTACATATTATTACAATTTAAAATAACTGATTTCTAGTGTAGCATATGTTAAAATGTAATTTATTCCTGTGATCAAATCTGAATTTTCAGCATCATTATTCCAGTCTTCAGTGTCACATGATCCTTCAGAAATCATTCTAATATACTGATGCGCAATACACATTTCTTATTAGTATCAATGTTAAAAATAGTTGTGCTGCTAAATATTTTTGTAGAACCCATGACAATTTTTTATGGATTCTTTGATTAATAAAAAGCTCAAAAGAACAGGAATGTTTTTTCAAATGGTAGTTTTAATACGTGTATTATATACTTAAACATTTTTAGATGTATTTAGATATATTTGATGGGATGTATAATGTATATGTATAATGGGACACTTTTGTGTTCCTCATATTGTTTTTGTGTGGCCCACGGCGCTGGTTTGTGGTGGTGTTTCGGCTTAAAAATATAACGAGCCTTAAAATGCCAATGTATCAAAAACGCAGAGGAATTTAGCGGATGACTTGAGTTTACAGTGTATGGAACTAATTTGCGCTCCTGTTTTAGAGCTCCAACCGAACATTGTAATAAGCCTGAGCCTGATTTATGTCCGTATGAAACCAGGCTGCACCCCAATTACAACACAACTGGATTTGCAATCATAACTTTTCACATTAACTCTAGTTGTGGCAAACAGCCAGTGAGTATTTGATGCATGCACGTGAATTTTTAAGATAATGAATCTGTTTTGGTGGCATCCTCGCATGCAGGAGCTTTCAGACGTATGGATTCATAAGTTCATTGCTCTTTTCTTGAGTCTCTCTTCTTAACCTTCGTTGCTCAACCAGACCTAGTTCCTGGCCTGTGTCCCATACCTCTTGTTTTTAATTTCTGAATGCTATATTACAGCGACTGAGCAGAGCCCCCGGTTTTTTCCATCTCACTTCTGTTTTTCAGTTTGGCAAGCTCACAGGAAGTGATGACGAATTATATTGTATGAATCCCATAAGGGAGTCCCCAGTTCATTATTATTATTATTATTTTTTGCTATGCTGAGCTCAAGTTTTTTAATTCTCACGGGAGCTTTAACAGGTATAAGACCTTGCACAGTTATGTTTTATTAGCTCAAATCCTTGTTTATGCACGATCCAGCAGATATCTTGGAAGTGGAATAGTAATTTAATATAATACGTTTAAATGAATTGCCATTTAGAAGTCAGTGTTTTCAAAGCAAATCATAGTAGACCAGTCACGATGGCTGTCTTTCCAGGAATCATTTTGCAAGTGCACTGGCCTTTAGCACAGTGCTGTAGCTAGAATACGATCTCAGTGAGTCTCCAGTTGCTGGCTTATTCACACTGCTGGTACATTTCAATTAAACCTTCACTCTTTTTTTCATCAGCATTTATGCATTTGGCAGATGCTTTTATCCAAAAGGATTTGCAATTGCATTGAATACATTGCATACATTTAATCAGTTCATGCATTCTCTGGGAATCGAACCCATGACCTTGGTGTTGCGAGTGCCATGCTCTACACTGCAAAAATGATTTTGTTCTTTAGTATTTTTATCTTGTTTTCCAGTACAAATATCTGCATTCTTAAATCAAGATGCGTTTACTTGAGATGCTAAATGACTGATGATATTCAATCTTGTTTTCTGAAAAAAAAATATCAAAATTGAGTTGAGCTAAAAATAAGAAAAAAATCTGCTAATGGAGTCAGAAAAGTAAACGTTCCCCTTTTAATGAATTAGCTTTCTTACCCCATTGGTAGAAATTCTTTTGTTTTAAGCATAAACTCACTTAATTTAGTTCTTCCCCCCATAAAACAAGACTTAATATCTTGTCATTTTGCATCTGCAGTATATCCGTCATGATTTAAGGTTGTTTATATTACCAATTTACCTTTTTTTTTTTTTTTTTTT
>NW_015542451.1:346192-347880 GCF_001515605.1 Sinocyclocheilus anshuiensis
TTTTTTTTTCCAATTTCCCTTTTTTTTTTTTTTTTTTTTCTTTTGCAGTGTAGAGGAATGTACTGTAGCTTTAAATCAGTGTTATTTTTTAAATAATTGAGATACTATAATAGTTTTTATTATTCTTTTAAATTACTTTTTATTCTGATATTTTCTGTTTTAATTTTAATTTTAAAATGTTAGTAATTTTTGTCATTTTTAATATATTTTTTTAAAGTCTGTTGAGTTTTTATTCATTTTTATTTCAGTTTTAGTTTTTTTAATACATCAAGTTAAACTAAATAAAAGTGAGAAATTTCCCCTTGCCAAGTAGCTTAAATTTTTTTTTTAATATTTACATTTTTTTTTCAGTTAATATTCGTTTTATTTCAAGTAAGGGAATGTTATTTTTCATTGTTTTATACAATAATAAACTTGGTTAGAGTGTAAGCATTAAGATATTAAGTCTATCTAAAAATCAATCAAAAGTAACTGGGTTTTTGATGAAAACAAGAAAAAAAAATCTGCTAATGGGTTCAGAAAAAATAAACTTGTTTTCCTTTGAATTAATTAATATTTCTTACCAAGTTAGTAGAAGTTTTAAGCATTAAAAACACCTAAATTTGATTTTTTTTTTTGTTGCATGTCCAGTAAATATATCTTGATTAAAGATTGTTTAGATGTTTGTACTGGAAAACAAAACAAAAATACTAAATAAGAAAGTCTTTTTTTTTTTTTTGTAGTGTACATTAATATAGCTTTATTTTATTATTATAATTTTTTTATTTTAGTATCATTGATATACTATAGTTTTTGTTATTTGATTTAAATTATTGTAGTTAATCAGGTTCAACTAAATGATAATGAGAAACACTGCATCAGCAACTATATATATATTTGCATTTAATTTTGCTGCACATTGTCCATGCACATTGGTTGAACCAACCTGAAATATGCACATTTTTGCATTGTTCAAGTTCAATAAATTTGAATAGCTTACTAATAGCTAGTTGACTGTTGCATAACTAGTCCTGTATCCGGGTACGAGTCCCTGGAGTTGTGGATGACTTCCTCCACAATCCCCATGACTTCAGCAGCCAGAGGCCGCCGCAGGCGCCAGTCCACACACTACAGTCATTCACGCTGCCCAAACACGGCGCACGGCATGCTGGGAAGGGCTAGCGGTGGGTGAGAGGGCCACTGTCTTCATGTTTATTCACTGAAAGCAGCAGACGTGGCTTTAGTTTGGTTATTTAAGGTAGTTTTCCTTCGAGGCATCTGAGAACGTTACAGACGCCTCTGTTTGCTTTGTGGCAACATGAACACTCAATCTCCTCACATTTATCTTAATTATCATATTGCCAGCAGCAAATAGAGAGAAATTCAGTGATATTAATGGTGTAAATGAAATAAACAGACTATTTTGGGCTTTCATTAACATTTTTGCACGTACGTAAAGAGCTGTTAGTCATAGATATGGGTTTATTTAGCTTATGCAGATTGGTATCGTTCAGGTTAATCTGGTCAAACACACCTGTCTTGACCTCAGGGTGAAGCTGCTACACACACACACACACACAGCACACTCACACTCACAACACACACACACACACACAACACACACTCACTCACTCGCGCACGCACGCACGCACGCACGCACGCACTCACGCACTCACACACTCACACACTCACCCACACACACACACACT
>NW_015542451.1:347990-355445 GCF_001515605.1 Sinocyclocheilus anshuiensis
CACACACACACACACACACACAGTTAAATCTGGTTAAATTCTGTCACCTGGATGCGGTGAGTTTATGATTAGTCTCATATGCCTTCCTTCAGATGTGAGCTCCTTTTACTTAACTACGCCTCATTTGCTGCCACAACCGAGTGCAGAATTGGTTCTAAACCTGTTAAAATCAGCCGAGGGTTTGAGCTGAAAGCTCATGGGCTTTTTTAAGCAACACTTAAAAAGCTTTAAAATCAAGCGAGGGTTTGAGCAAAATAGCTCTGGGACTTTTTAAGCAGCATTCAGAAGTTATGATTGTACTGTCAGAATGCTATAAATGCGCTTTGCAGTCTCCTCCAAATCAACTTTTTTCCCATAACTGTGGTAAGGGATAATGGGACTTTTCTGGGGGCAGGTAGATTGGAAGCACATGATCAATGTTTTGTTGATGTTACAACCATCTGAGGATTTCATAGGAATATTATTATTAAATATAGAATTTTTTATTTTAATTATAGTATTATTATTTACAAAATTGTATTCATATTACAGTTTTTCTCGATTGCTAACACACAATTCATGAAACAATTCACCATTTTCTCACAGCTATAAACACAATCTCAAAACTACACACCAGCTCCAGGTCAAAGTCAAATAGTTTAGTCAAAAACATGTTCTCTTTTGTCAGACTCAAACTTTGACGCACAAACCTGCCAAATACACACACTACTTCACTGTCTAGAGAACACTAGTGAAAACAATTCAAAATACTGTTCCAAAAACCTCCTTTTGGGAAATCTGCAGATCCTCTTCCAGAGCAAACTGTTCCCCACTTATAAGTGTGAAAGCTGTCCTTTAATATTTTCCAGATCATTTCAGAAGAGTTTCAATCACAGCTTTGTTGCCATCTAGTGGCAGTACTGGGTCTTTTACCCAGTGCATAGCTCAACCAAACACAAGTGTTGTTATTTTCAGCATCATTTCCTCATGACTGCCTAAAGTGTGTTTTTGTGTGTGTTTTCTAACAGCTTGCTCTGATCATTAGTGGGAATCTGAGCTCTGCTGCTCTGCACTAAAGGTCTCTGCATGCTTCACTCACACGCACAAGTACTGAACGATGCGTTTTTAATAATAACACAACAAGATATCGTCAGCCGGGGTTATTATTGTTAACTGAAACAAAATGATAATGAAAACTTTAAATGAGAAATGTTGCCTTCAATGTAAAAAAGTTTTTTCAAAGTTGTAAATTCTACTTAAATTCTTTTCATTTAATTCAGTGTGTTACTTGCTGATTCTTTGTAATTATTTCTGAAATTTACTAGTGATTTCTGAGTGAAAATTGTTTCTACACTCATTTTTTTTTCAGTGTTGGCAAATAACTGAAATACGTTTGACTTTACTGACTGGAAATAAGTAAAAACTAAAGTTGAAAAATAAAAACAAATGAAATAAATGTAACCTGAATTGTCACACACACACACACACACACACACACACACACACACACACACACACACACACACATATATATATATATATAATAACAAAAGTACACATAGCAAAATTACTAAAAAAATAAATAAATAAAATAAAAATAAAATCACATAAAATGACTTTACTGACTGGAAATAAGTAAAAACTAAAATTGAAAAATAAAAACAAATGAAATAAATGTAACCTGAATTGTTACACACACACACACACACACGCCCGCACGCACGCACACACACACACACACACACATATATATATATATATATATAATAACAAAAGTACACATAGCAAAATTACTAAAAAATTTTAGTTTGCAACACAAATGTTGGCTAAAATATATTTAATATGCTTAACTATTTTTTATTGATCCTTTTCAGTATTAAATTATATTTATGTACACTATAGTTCAAAAGTTTGTGGTCGGTAACATTTTTAACGTCTTCTGTTCACCAAGGCTGCATTTATTTGATCAAAAATACAGTAAAAAGTTTGAAATACTTTTCGAATTTAAAACAGCTGTTTTCTATGTGAATATCTGTTAAACTGTAATTTATTTCTGTGATGCGCAGCTGTATTTTCAGCATCATTACTCCAGTCTTCAGTGTCACATGATCTTCAGAAATCATTCTAATATGCTGATTTGCTGCTCGAGAAACATTTCTGATTATTATCAATGCTGAAAACAGTCGTGCTGCACAATATTTTTGTGGAAACTGTGATGCATTTTATTTTTCAGGATTCACAGATGAACAGTGTTTAATTGAAATAGAAATCTTTTATCACTTTTGATCGATTCAATGCATCTTTGCTGAATACAAGTCTTAAGTCTTACTGTGGTAGTGTATGTTTGGAATCTCGGTTCAGATCGGATCCGTCACCGTGCGACTGGCTGTTTTTCTCGGCCTCTGACTGTGTCTCTGGTCAGGTGTATGTTGACTGATTGAACGTGTCTCTGGAGATTCTGATAGCGTATCTGAATAACCTGCTGAGCTCCAACACCTCATTTGATCCCCTGCGGATCTTCAACACATGCAGAGTCTTCGGCAGGTATCGCATCCATCTCTGTCTGAGCTTGACATTTATATAAACCTCATCAGTAACCAGCAGATGGCAGAGCCGGTGTGTGCGTCGTGTCACTAAGGAGCGGACGGAGGTGGTGTTTCAGGGCACGCTGAGCATCAGTCACACCAGAGAAGATGTGGTTTGGGAGGAGTATGAGCTCCTGTGTAAACCTGTGTAACCATCTCGCCGTATCACTACAGACTGGCCTGGCTCATGTGGTTCACATGCTGCTTTCCAGGTTAAACAGGGAGAGGAGATGCACTGTACTTACCGGAAAATAAGCCACAAGTGGTCAAATTTGCATTGTTGCTAGAAAAACAGTACAGATAAGCTGCATCAGTGTTGCTATAAATCACTATAAACATGTATTTTAGTTGCAGTCAGTCCAAAACAAACCCTTTAAATGAAACGTAGCATTGCATCAGTGTCTCAGCATTGGATGCTCTGCAAGTGAATGGGTGCCATCAGAATAAGAGTCCAAACAGCTGATAAAAACATCACAATAATCCACAAGTAATCCACAGCACTCCAGTCCATCAGTTAACATCTGGAGAAGACAAAAGCTGAAACACATCCATCATTAAGACACTTTTAACTAAAATACATTGAGTCCATAATCCATAATAACACTTCCTCCAGTAAAAAGTGTTCTGGTCTGAATCAGGAGAGAAATCTGCACAGATCAAGCAGCGTTTAAACAGCTCTAAACACATATGTGGCTGGATTTTGATGTGAGAGACAACATGAGATGCACTTTTTCACTGGAAGAAGAGTTATTATGGATTATAAACTCAATGTATTTTAGTTAAAAACGTCTTAATGCTGGATTTGTTTCAGCGTTTGTATTCTCCAGATGTTACCTGATGGACTGGAGTGCTGTGGATTACTTGTGGATTATTGTGATGTTTTTATCAGACTCTCATTCTGACGGCACCCATTCACTGCAGAGCATCCATTGCTGAGACACTGATGCAATGCTACATTTCTACAAACCTGATGAAGAAACAAACACATCCTAATCTGGGATGATCTGAGGATGAGAACATGTTCAGCAAATCTATTCCTTTAAAGCTGCTGTAAGAAATTCTACCATGCATGAAATGTCACTTTTAGTTGGCAAATAGCATGGAAATAAGAGTCTGGGATGCCAGATGTGTCTCAGCATAGGCTTCAGAAACAGGCAGAAAGGGGGCAAGGTTGAAGGGATTCAGAAGCTCAGTCCAGTGAACGTTTAAGAAATACATAAAAAATGCGATTCACACATGCAGTTACTTGAATACAACTCTTCTGTTATGAGGGTTTTTTAGTTTCTGCATTAAAATTCATTTTGATATTTTTGGGGAGGGGGCATAAAGAAAACAATATCAGGGTGATGCAACTGTGCTAATATCATAATGAAGAAAAAAATGTTTTTATGAGGATTTTTTAAAAGATTAGTACAGGTTGTAAAATGTCATGTGGTGCAACTCCCTAAAATTCAATGATACTTTGAATAAATAATGAATGATATCTGTAAATAAAACATATTTAAAAACTTTTTCAAAATAATAATTGTGTACAAGATATATTTTTTACATGATAGTTACACCACATGACATTTTTCAAGTTTTTAAACGTGTTTTGAAAAAGCAAAAGAGTTTTTCAAAACCATATATGAGACCAACATGAATATAAAGAGTACTTTTTTTTCATCTTGACGTGTGTTTTAAACTAGATTTGTCCTTTTGTTTATAGTGGACACTCATTCTGAATGATAGACCCAGTTTACAAACCAAACAAACAAAAACCAGGCGATTTTTCTGATGAATGCATGTGGATGCATGAGTTTAGACGTGGCGTGTTTGTCTTTGTGTTAGCTCTGTCTGATTTGAAATCACTGCTGTCACTCTCTCTTAATGAATTCTTCACCAGGAGATTAATTTCACCCCAGTACAAAAAAACCAGTCAATAGAAAGTGTTGAGATTATTTATAATCCTTATGTAATGCGCACAGAGCGATAATAATTCAGCTGCACAGACAAATGAGATCATCAATCTTCTATAGAGCTTTTGTAAAGCACCAACAGGAGTCTCTCGGTGCCTCAAATGTGAAGTTTTACCCCTCAGGACACGAGAGCTGGATAACGGTGAGCTTTAAGTGAAAGTGTGTTTATTTCTGACCTCTGAACAGCTGCGTTGCACTGAAACCGTTGAGAGAGATGTGATGTACTGGTTTAGTGTGCTGTGAGGGGAACTCAATACTAAACATCAGATACACAACTCAGGGCATGTACTGTACATTTGACATTGCATTTACATTACAAATTAAAGGAATATTGGAAGAAGCAATATTAGAAGTCTTAATTATATTGGATAAATATTTAATTTTTAAAAATGTATGAATATATATTTTTTTAAATAATAATAATAATAATAATAATAAGCATTATTATTATAATTATTATTGATGATAATAATAAAAAATAATATTAATAATAATGACAAATTACAGTACTATTATTTCATATTTTCTTCAAATGTATTATTCCCTATAAATGATTATATATGATATAAAGTATTATTATTATTATTATTATTATTATTAATAACAACAACAACAAAAAATAATACTGCTGTAATTAAAAAAGATGTTTTTTTCTAAAAAGTAATTAAATTATTTCTATTTACAGGTATTTTCGGTCAAATGTTCAATTAATAATAATAATTAATAGTAATATTACTATTTTTTTATATTTGCTTTTAATTTTTATTCCCTAAAAATCTGTCAAATGTTGAATTAACAATATAATAATAATAATAATAATAATTATTATTATTATTATTAATTAAAAAAATAAATTAATTCCCTAAATGTTTTTAAATAATTCTCATTTCCAGCTATTTTCAGTCAAATGTTTAATTAACAGTTTATTATTATTATTATTATTATTATTCCCTAAAAATTAATTATTCCCATTTTTGGTCAGTAAGTATTATGGCAAACTTGTTCTTAGAAGCAATGCTTAATGAAAGTGCAAAACCTTTTATGTGTTTTAAATACAATGAACACTTAAAGAGATGCAGTAAAAAATGCAGATGCTACTTGCTTTGATATTTTGTTTTATTGTGCAATTACACTCATGCATCTTCTAAGTCTGCGTACCTTTCCAGGTCACTTTACGTGCACATGCCTATGTTGAGAATAATATCAAAGTCTCAGAATGCAGTGAGATGTGCGAAACCACACAAACATTGCTTTCAGTTTCCTTGAATGTGAAAGTCCTATTCTGCAGGTGACCTCACATGTCTTCTGAAGTTAATGAGCTCAAACATGCATCACAAAAAGTTGGACTTGATGCATTTGTGGTTTCAGGTGGATACGAGGAGAGCGTTTCCGCTATAAATACAGGACAGCTCAGACAGCCATGTCTTTTTTTGTGTCACACATTGAAGTCTATCCTATCTGGGTTTGACAAAACCGTGCCAAAGACGATCTGTTACATAAGAGATTTCTGAAGACAACTCTTTTGTGTCTCTGAGAAGCAGAGCATGTGTTGAATCCAGGGCTGTTTTAAGCCTGCCAACAAAAACAGCCGGTTTCTGCTATTAATCTGATTTTGAGTAATCAAGCGTTACAAATCACATTGCAGTTCTTGTTGAATGTGAGAAAGGGTAATACAGATTTTTTCCAAATAGCCTAGTTCACAGCTGATGAGTAATTGATTTTCAGAAATTATTTCAACAGTTTTGTCAATATCAGGTGGTTCATCTGATTAAAACGTTCAGCGATGGTTGTTTTTCCTTTCTTTTTATTAATTGCTCTGTTTGAGTATTCCAACCAATCCAACTCATTCAAATATTTGATTAAATATTTAATTACAGTTTTTCTCGATTGCTTAAACACATTTCTTGAAGCTATGCCTCGTGTTCTCAAAACAGTAAACACAAATCCATAACGTGGTCTCACCCAATTCCCCAAACATCCTATTTTCAGGTCAAAATGAAGCTCTACACTCAAAACCATTCACTCTTGCTGAAAAACCAAACTTTGGTCTCAGACATCACACACTAGCTTTCAAAAACACACACACTACAACATAGTCTTACACACTGGTGAGATAAATTCAAAACAATACTACAAAAACCAAAAACAAAAACCAGTAATAAGTTATGTTGCTTGTGGTTCTCTCCCTCAAGGAACTTTTCACATAATGAACACGTGTATACATTTGCACATTTTTTATTCCTTAATGTACTGTACAGTACAATACACCAAACAACAACAAACAATATTCTGCCCCAGCATCACATCTTTGTTCTGGGACAGGCCAGAGAATCTCATCAACATCACAGGCTATACTGGCTCTAGCCAGGCAGCGGGGGGGAAATCCTCTTGCATGCCTGATCCTCCTGGCATCAGCTGAAGTGTCTAGTCAGGCTTCTTCCATTCCATCGTCTCTGTGTCCTACAAAAATAGAAGTACTGATTACTGTAACTGTAACATCCTTTTTACAAAATATGAAGCAGACAGAAACTCTATCTGTATGTAAGGCAATTTGATGCATGTGTTGTAACAGAGTACAGCACTCAAAAGTTACAGTAGAGTACACTGAGGTACACCTACCTGTTTTCCTCCCTGAAGGTTCTTATGATCGAGGCGACGGTGAAGCAACTTAAGTTTGGCTGAACTCATTGCCCAGCCTCCCTCATAGTCATACCATAGACAAGGACATGGTCAACTAAAGTGGCTTGAATTTCATCTGAGACTGCTTGTCTCCTTGCCCTCCTCCTCCTCCTCCTCCTCCTCCTTCACCACCACGTCCTCTTCCTCCTCTTCCTCCTCCTTCACCACGTCCTCTTCTTCCTCCTTCACCACGTCCTCTTACTCCTCCTTCAACACGTCCTCTTCCTCTCCCTCCTCCTTCACCACGTCCTCCT
>NW_015542451.1:357816-366423 GCF_001515605.1 Sinocyclocheilus anshuiensis
TGTCTAGTCAGGCTTCTTCCATTCCATCGTCTCTGTGTCCTACAAAAATAGAAGTACGGATTACTGTAACTGTAACATCCTTTTTACAAAATATGAAGCAGACAGAAACTCTATCTGTATGTAAGGCAATTTGATGCATGTGTTGTAACAGAGTACAGCACTCAAAAGTTACAGTAGAGTACACTGAGGTACACCTACCTGTTTTCCTCCCTGAAGGTTCTTATGATCGAGGCGACGGTGAAGCAATTTAAGTTTGACTGAACTCATTGCCCAGCCTCCCTCATAGTCATACCATGGATAAGGACATGGTCAACTAGTGGCACGAATTTCATCTGAGACTCCTTTTCTCCTTGCCCCTCATCCTCATCCTCATCCTCATCCTCTTCCTCTTCCTCTTCCTTCACCTCTTCCTCCACTCCTTACTGCTCTTGCTCATAATCGAGAAAAACTGTAAATGATTTCCATTTTCAGCTCTTTCAGTCAAATTTTTAATCAAAACTTTTTTCATCTTTTATTATTATTATTATTAACAACATCAACAAATAATAGTACTATTATTATTTAATATTTTCTTATTCCTTAAAAAATAATTTAATTGCTCCTATTTCCAGCTATTTCCGTCAAATGTTCAGTTAACAGTATATTAATAATAATAATAATAATAATAATAATAATGCTATTATTATTTTATTTTATTTATTTTATTCAATTTTCTTAATTTTAATAATTTTAATACGAATCAACTTATTCCCATTTCCAGCCATTTTCGTCAAAATTTCAATGAACATATTATTATTATTATTATTATTATGAATAATTAATAAATACTACTACTACATAATAATAATAATAATAATAATAATAATAATAATAATAATAATAATAATAATAATAATAATAATAATAATAATAATAATAATAATAATAATAATAATAATAATAATAATAATTATTATTATTCCCTAAAAACAAATTGAATGATTCCCATTTCCAGACATTTTGGTCAAATTTTCAATAAACAGTATATTAATTTGCAGATGATATTCAACTTTATATCTCTTTTAAGCCCCATGAAATTACAACATCATCTCTTCTTTTAAATGGTAAAGTTTTCATCAGTTGAGAAACATTGCCAGATTGAGGCCATGTGTGTCAACAGTGGAGATGGAGATGATCATTCATGCTTTTATTTCCTCCCTCCTCTCTCTTTTTACACGTCTTATTAATTCATCCCTGAAATGATTACAAGCGGTTCAAAATGCTGCTGCTAAGCTTTTAACCAAGTCATCAAAGAGATCTCACGCAACACCAGTTTTAATTACTTTACATTGGCTCCCGGTCAAATATAGAATTCAGTTTAAAGTTCTTGTGTTGGTGTTTAGAGCGCTGCATGGTCAAGCTCCTGTTTATATAAATGAGTTGTTGCAACCTTGAGATCCTCCAAACAGATCTTGCTAGTCGTTCCTCGCTCCAGATTAAAGACAAAAGGAGACTAATAATAATAACAATAAAGATTGTATTTTAATTGACATAAAATTAATTCCCATTTGCATCCGTTTTGGTCAAATATTAACAGTATAATGGCAAACCTTTGACAACATGTAGTGTCTCTTGTACTCATGGTACAGGTTTTTGAAAGACAAGCACCGGCACACACAGGATATAAATACAAACACTTTAACAAATCAATAATAAATACAGACAATGCATGCAGATATGGGCATGTACAGTACTGATTGGTGTGTGATGCACAGCTGCTTTGAGCTAGAAACTGCAGTGGATAAAGCAAGCATAAAAAGAGCAGTGTAAAAATAGAAAACCTAAAATAGACAATACATACACAGAGAGCATGAAACATAAATTGAAGTCTGCTGACAGACATCATCAGCTCCTGCAGCACACGACTCCTCTCTTCTCCCAAAGCCTGTTTCAAACAGAGCTGTCAATCAAACCAAAATCAGAAATGAATCACAATGAATAGTATGAAATAATATACTAGCTAATTGATCAGTATTTGCTTAGGAAGGTTGGTATATTAAACCTTGTTATGGAATATACGGGTCAGGGGGCATGATTAAATAGTAATATTTTGTTGCATTAATAAATTCTACATTTTAAGTATAATGGAAAATAAATTAAAATTAATAATACTAAATTAACACTCATTTCAGTCTATTATTCCTGTCCTGCCATTTCTCAGTTACACAGAACTATATGCGAAATTGTCCTAAAGTTTGTTAATTTTTTTTATTATTTTTTATTTTTTATAGGACTTCAGTGAGCTAGTAATACATTTTAAGAGAGAGATTTAAAGTACTCAGTTGACAAGATATAAATAAGACATAGTAGAATAACCGCTAATTTAAAGTGGGTTGCATCCTTTCTGGATTTGGATATGGAAGAACAATTGTTCTTAAAAATCAGAATGTAATATAATATAATCCTCCTGAAGTGGGTTGCATCCTTTCTGGATCTAGATTCTCCAGCAGATCCAGCAGATCATCACATCTTCAGGAATAAGCTGCAGTTCTGAACTGTTGAGTGTAATGAGCGTCAGTTGGCATCGCTGGAGTCCACAGACGTAAGACTGACCATCAGTGTGGCCTGACCGTCTCTGAGCATCTGAGATCTCTCACAGTCTCTGAGCATCTGTTTCTGCTAATTATCCCACCTCATTTAGGTGGAGCCATTATAGCCACTGGACAGATCCTTTATTTGCACCGACACAGAAAGGAAGGACTCGAGTCCATTAATTCTATTGGGAAGGGACAGCATGTCTCCTAACATGTCTCCAGGTCCTCCAAGTCTGATATGTTAGACGGAGCCTGAGAAAGGAAAAATTCAATTAGAGTGTAACTATAGCAACTGATCCGAGTGACAGGTGTAGGCTAAAAATGACCTTTGTGGGATCATCGTCATTTAGTGCATTTCATGAAAGCAGCAGATGGTAAGAAGGAAATCTTAAGGTTGCAGATAACAAGCACATACATATCTATTTTTTAATTTCCAAGGAATTATTCCTCATTATGATTAAGACAAATAAGAGCTATTTTTTTAGTCATGTGAGTCACTAGTGGCTATACATGTCCTGAAGCTAATGCAAGGCTCTGTGATGAAAAACCGGTGTTATATTGTTCACATTTCACCATGAGTCATATCTTCAATAGAGTCACATAGTCAGACTTTTGACTGTCGTCATAAAGTCTGGTTCAGTTTATAGCTAATTCCGGCCAAGGCGTTTATGCTTGCTTGTCTGTAAGATATGCAGCCTAAACATCTTGTTATTTTTTCTGTTCCTTTCACAATATGAGAGCACTGTACTATTAAACTGACCTTGAGCAATAATGCATTTGGCAGATGATTTTATCCAAAGTATGGAAACCTGTTTACGCCACAAAAAAATAAAATAAATAAATAAAATAAATACAAATAGGTAATTGTAATTTTTTTTCCTCACAGTTGTACGACACAGAATATTTTTCTGTGGTGAAAAAAGTCAGAGTTGCAAAATAGAAACAGACTTTCTTGCAATTCTGAGTTTATATTTCTTGTAGTTATTTATTTCTGCCATGGAATGAAAAAAATAAATAAAAAAGGTAATTGCAACTTTTTTATCTCAATTCAGGCATTTTTCTCACAAATGCAAATTTATATCTCACAATTCTTACTTTTTTTCTCAATTGCAAGTTTATATCTTGCAATAATTCTATTTTACCGTATAGTAATTCTGACTTGTTTTTTAGAATTGCGAGAAAAGTATCAGCATTTTTAGAAATAATAAGAGATATGTAAACTCAGAATTGCAAGAAAGTCAGTTTCTATTTTGCAATTCTGACTCTTTTTTTTCTCTCACAATTGTGTTTATAACTCACAATTCTTTTAAATCTAGCAATTCTGAATCTCACACTTATGAGTTTATATCTCATAATTCTGAATTAATTTTTTTTGCAATTGTGCATTTATATCTCGCAATTCTGATTTTTCAAGACTGTGAGAAATAAACAGCAAATTGTGAGAAAATGTTTTTTTCCGTGGCAGAAACGGGCTTACCGGGATACTGTCTGATCTACTACAGTAAGTAAAAAAAATGGTGTTTAAAAATTCCTAATAACTTGGTTCATTAATTGTCAAGCCATCATGACTAAAACCAGGGGTCTCCAAACTCGGTCCTGGAGGGCCGGGGTCCTGAGTTTAGCTCCAACTTGCCTCAACACACCTGCCTGGACGTTTCTAGTATGCCTAGTAAGACCTTGATTAGCTGGTTCAGGTGTGTTTGATTAGGCTTGGAGCTGAAGTCTGCAGGACACTGGAGACCCCTGACTAAAACTAATCCTGGTGTGCGTTCAAAATAACACTGCGCCTTTAAGGGAGCTTTGCATTCCAACAAGTGGAGAGTGAGCGCGAGCGTTTGCGTTGGCCAACACTTCCACTGATTGTTGACAATGCGCCCTGCGCGCGTGCAGTACTACGCTGCTTAGAGGGAGGTGAATTCTCCCTTTCAGAGCAGCCGCACAGGTGCGTTCGGGAGGCAGGGATCGGAGACGCTTTTTCTTTTCTAAAACAACAACAACAACAACTAATTGTCGGACCAGTTGCGTAAAACGGAGCGACATTGCGAGCCGTGGAAGCAGGTGCGCTGCACGCACTCTTTATTTGACGGAGCCCTTAAGTCATGCGCGCTTATTGATGAAAAGTTAATTCACGCTTACTAAGAAACAGACAACGGGAGAAGTGAACCGGATAGAGCGCGCGCTTCGGTGCTCATTAATTACTCGTTGCACGGGGAATAAGCAATCATAATGTCGAGGAAAAAAGCGGTCAACGGAAAGGTGGGTTCAAATACACCGAGCTCATCTCCGAACAGCGATAAAGAGAAGGGTAAGAAAGTCCCGACCCAGTCCAACGGAGTGGTGCATCCCAGCAGACCCTCTCTCAGCAGCAGCGGGGAATTCTACGACATCGCATTCAAGGTACACGACAAAGCCGCTTTCAACAACGCGAACCCAATGCAGTATGGCAAGCGGTTTATACATGTAGTCCTTTATTTGTTTTTATGTTACTAGTGTTTGAATATATCCACTAAATAACATTTCAGAGCGTCCATTACATACTAGCACTTATTCCCTTTTTACTAGCTCTAACTAATCTCACTAGTGTCAAGTAGCCTAACTATTCCATTGTTCCATTGCAATACCATGGTATATTTGAATTTCATTTACCATTTAGAAGATGCAAATTATTAAAAATTTCAACTGGTATCTATTCAGTTTCTCACTAGGCTAGTTTTTATTCAGTGTTTATTCCCTTTCTACTAGTCATGATCTCAGTAGTATTAAGTAACTATTCCATTGTAACTGATAATAGTATTTTTATAGCCTATACCAGAACGGCCAGACACAGGAACAGTTTCTTCCCTCAGGCAATCCATCTCATGAACACTTGACAATAACTGTGGAACACACACTATTTATTCACTCATACACGTATTTATCTAACACACATACTCAGTCTACATTTCAATTTGAACATAATATACCTGTACATACAACTGTCTATTGTTATATACCTGTACATACAATTGTCGATTTGTATAGTTTTATTCCTTATTTACTTGTTCTATTTTTTTTTTGTATTTATTTTTATTTTTTATTATCTGTGTTTTTTTGTTCTGTCACTGTCATTCTGTTGCACTGTGGAAGCTTCTGTCACGAAAACAAATTCCTCGTATGTGTAAACATACCTGGCAATAAAGCTCATTCTGATATACTAGTAATTTCAGGGACTAGTAGTATATTTGAATTTCATTAACCATTTAGAAGATGCAGATTATTCTAACTATTATCTATTCAGCTGGTCACTAGTTCTCATACATTACAACTAGTACTTATTCCCTTTCTATTAGTCATTCAATAGTATCAAGTAACTCTTCCATTGTAACTGGTAATAGAGTGTTTTTATTTTTACAGTGACTAGTTCACTAACCATTTAGTCTGATTTTCCAATTCTAACTGTATCGATTCAATTTGTCACTAGTTCTCATTCATTCCATACTAGTACTTATCCCCTTTCTACTAGTCAGTATCTCAATAGTATCAAGTAACTATTCTATTACAACTAGTAATAGTATTTTCTTTATTTACTGATAAGTATTTTCAGTGACTACTAGAATTTGAATTTCACTAACCATTCAGAAGATATTAAATATTCCAATTCTAGCTAGTACCTAGGCAATGTGTCACTAAGTCCAGTTGTTGAATAGACACTAGTTACTATTTGATTACTTAATAATATTGAAAGATAAGCACTAATAACATTAACAGTAGAAAATAAGTTTTCGCTATTACATGTTAAAGGGGAAAATGGCTTGCCATACATCTGTATGCATATGCATAAATAGTTTGCCAGCATAAACATGGCAACTGTGTTATACAATTTATATTTCATAGCTCTGATGATTGTGTGCTGCTTCACTAGATTGTGACTTGTATTTGTGCCACAGCAGTATTTAAAAACAATGCAATGCTATCCAGCCGCCCCATATGGACAAGAATTACGTGCTCTGTTTGACTGAAGTTAAGCACCTGCTCTAATTGAACAGCTGTGTCAATACAGATAAGCTGGAGCACAGCAACTGGGTTATCCAGCCTGACTCACTTACTTACACTTACTTGCACTGACGTATTCTGATTTCTCCAGCCACATTCTGCATAATAAGATGTTTTGAGCTTTAAGCTGAAATGTTTAGGTGACTCTGATGTGGAAGACAGTTTGATCTGTTGAATAATGCATTTATATAGTCCCTCCTTGATGAATCATATGCATAGCTTATTCATTAAATGGCATCAAGTGCAGTCAGGAATGGTCAGCTCAGCAGTCATTCACGAGTGCACAGTGCAATGGAGCAAGAATAGCTTTAAACTGATCTGCAGCTCCATAAACTTAAACCAGTGTTTACTAACCTGTTTTGTACCTCACAACTCCATCAGTGAGACTCAAGTACCCCAAACTAGAAATTTCTACTCATATTACGCTGCATTTCATTTAATTCATTTTTCATTTAATTCATTACATTTGTAGGAAGAAATCTCTTCAACTACCACCAGCAGTTGTAAATATTCCTAAAATAATTATCTTCTAAACTGAAAACAATCAATGCTGTTCATGAAAAATGATCAAGTAGGTTTTTAAATGAGACTTTAATGAGACACCTGAGCTTGCTTGTGCATCACAAGTTTGAGGGGAATCAATCCAAAAGCCTAACAGTGAATTTATTTAGAAATGAAGTCTAAATAGTTTTATACACAGCAAAATCTGTTTACTTCAGTGTTATTTTAGTATTATTGATATGCTATTAGTTTTATTACAGACGTCCCATTCTGGTGCCTGCATCAAATTCAATTTACAAAACTGATTTTATATCCACAGAAAGCATATTAAATGCAAGTAAAGTGTCTACATCTTTCAAATAACTTTTGTGAAAATAAAATGTCCAAATTATGGGTGAAATAATGTTCCATGGTCATTCAGCGTGACGCATATATTGATGTAAAAATGAAACAACATTATTATTCTTACCTGTATTTATTAAAATATATAAAAGAATAAGTGACTACATTTTGTGACTAAATCATACTAAATTTTATTATATTTTAAATGATTTAAAACATCTAATGAATCTTGTGCTAAATATGCCTGAAATGTTTGGTATACAAACGATTGCTACACTGAAGTTTATTTTTCCTTTAAATCATGGTAAAAATGTATCACAGTAATTATTTTTTGCTCTTAAAAATAAAATGGGACACATTCTAATGTATGAAATCTCGCTCTCTCTCTCTCTCTCTAAATTTTTAAAGTAATTTTTATATTTTCTGTTTTAATTTTAATTTTAAAGTTTTAGTCATTTTGTTGTTATTTATTATTTTTTTGTAACTTTTTGTAATGTATTTTTATTGTTTTTATATTTTATGTCTGTATAGTTTTTATTTCAGTTTTAATTGTTTTAATACATCAAGTTAAACTAAATGAAACAATGTTTCCTTGCAACTACCTTATTTTATCATATTTATTTTATTCCTGCCTTTAATCTTTACGGCCTTGAAGAAGTCTTTTAAGTGCTGCAGGGAATGAGGCCTAGTTTGATTGAGGCACTGATGGAAAGATGAGAGGTTGTTAATAGAATGAATAAGAGGCAGGGAAGATGAGAGGAGAGATGATGGGATAGATTGTGTGTTCTGCTCCATCTTTCATATGTCTTTCTCTCCAGGTAATGCTGGTTGGTGACTCTGGGGTGGGGAAAACCTGTCTGCTGGTTCGCTTTAAAGATGGAGCGTTTCTGGCTGGGAGCTTCATCTCAACAGTCGGTATAGACTTCAGGGTGAGTAGAGAATAAGAAATACATGCATTAATGCGTATACACTAATATACATTCAAAAGTTTGGAATAATTAAGATTTTTTCTAATGCATCAGAGGATTGCATTGAAATAAAAAGTTAACAAGGAAATGAATAATAAGGAAAAATTCTAACTTTATAATGTTATTGAAAGAAGTCTCATATGTTCACCAAGGCTGCACTTATTTGCATACAGTAAATTATTTGAATACAG